>NC_141834.1:15148590-15301298 GCF_982586985.1 Callionymus lyra
ATTGTCTTTCATCGGCTTCCCCGCCGCAGATGTGCAGCGCGGAGACAGATGTTCGGCGTTATGCCGTCTTTCAACTGTCTTAAGAAAAGCTCATGGAGGTAAAATTGCTGCTTCAGTGACGCTGGCGAGTCGGCGATATCCTTCACCACTTATGCAGATTAATTGCCTCCACAGATTTATGCAGCATTACAGAAAGTTCAGGTTCACTGGGAAGAGCCACGATGATACGCTTCATCCTCCCGTGTGAAGGGAGGCTGTTTATCCTGCTTTTTGTTCATGAAACCAGCAACAGATTGAGGGACTAATAGCTGTCGTGTCTGACGTTAGCACCCCACTTCAAATACTTTTATTGGTGCCAAAACAATTGCTGTATTTACCTAAACCAGTGACCTTAGAAGTCGGATTTATCCACCCTTCATCTATCACCTGAAACCATCACGTCTTAACCAACGATATAGTAATAGTATGGGTCGTTCATTCTTGGTTAATTTCATTGCATTAGCATCCTACTTCTGACACCATTTTTCTAAAGGTAAACCAGTAAAATCCCTTGCTAGGTTATCGTACCTTTTTTTTGTTTGGTTATAAAAGAAACATTGGCCAAACCAACCAGGAAGTATTCTTAATTAGTTCTGTGGATAAACATTGTCATAATCTCCGGGGGAAGAAGAACTCGAATCATATCCTGAACTAATTAAAGAGAAACTCTAGCAGCTCGGGCAAACAACCGATGTCTTCTGTAAGTCGTCCTCTTTTTTTTTTTTAACGCTATCGTGAAAACGACGAGGTGGAGGCGAAGTTTTCGGCTAATTTGACATAAAAGTTCAATCTGTAAGAAGTTATCCACCTGTGGGATTTGAACATATCTTGTGGTTTTGAAGGCAGATTGCGCCGCACAATATTTGTCTTGTCTGCCGCATAGAAAAAAAGAAAAGAATCTCTCTTGGTAAACCTCAGCCAAATGTTCTGGAATTTTCTCCCTGCAAATGTCTTTTTTTTTTTTTTTACATGGATGCATTAGTGTGTGTGTGGAGGGGAGATAATGCACCAGCTGTGTGGTTTACATCGGTGACTGCGCACTTATTCAGACAGCCAGTCTCTGTGTGGAGCCTCATGCTTCGCTGCTCTCTAACCTTAATCTGTTTCCTTCCTCTTCCCCCGAACAGCTGGTTACATCAGTGACTACATCAGCCCAGGGGTGTACGATGGCGAGAGCGACAGCGGGATCAAGGTGCCCTCCCCCGACCCCCTGTACGACGGCATCCACAGCGACTACGGGGCGCCCGACTCGGAGTCCCCCGACAGCCCCGGCTCGGAGATCACCGACGGCTACATCAACGGCGACGCCGCCGTGAGCGAGGGCTACTCGGTCGACGCCTTCTTCATCACCGACGGCCGCTCGAGACGGAAGGCCCTGGGCAGCCCGCGGACCATCCAGAGGCACACGTGCAACGAGTGCGGCAAGACCTACGCCACGTCGTCCAACCTGAGCCGGCACAAACAGACGCACCGCTCGCTCGACAGCAAGCTGGCGAAGAAGTGCCCCACCTGCGGCAAGGTGTACGTGTCCATGCCCGCCATGGCCATGCACCTGCTCACCCACGACCTCAAGCACAAGTGCGACGTGTGCGGGAAAGCCTTCAGTCGCCCGTGGCTGCTGCAGGGCCACATGCGCTCCCACACGGGCGAGAAGCCGTTCGGCTGCGCCCACTGCGGGAAGGCGTTCGCCGACCGCTCGAACCTGCGCGCTCACATGCAGACCCACTCGGCCTTCAAACACTTCAAGTGTAAACGCTGCGACAAGACCTTCGCGCTCAAGAGTTACCTGAACAAGCACTACGAGTCGGCCTGCTTCAAATGCCCCTTCTCCCCGCTAAGCCCGATGGATGCATGACCCCCCCCCCCCCCCCCCGCCCACCGCGCCCCGGCATAGACCAAAACCTCAACTGCAGACTTAACAGTATTACAGACTCAGCTGCAGACGTGAACAATCTATTTTTGGTCAAAAAAAAAAAAACGACCACGCTCTCCCTCCATGCTCACCACCCCCCCCCCCCACCTCGCTTTCTCCTCAGAGCCAATTTATGATGATGAAAATAGCACAATTTTTCTCCTTGAGATTTGCCCACTTAAGGATTTAAAGCATGCACTTCCTCAAAAAAAACAACAAAAACTCTTCACCTCCTCCTCCTCTGTCTTTTGGATAGAGACAATAATATACTTGGCTTCCTTCTGGCATCTAGATATACTAATGGATGATGAAGATGATGGCGACAGAGACTGAAGTGAGAACGTCTGGCTTCCTCCCTGCACTTAAAAACACAGTGGGAAGAAAAAAAACCCTTTTGATTTCGTTCTTTGGGGGAAATAACAATAATTATTATAGTAATAATGATGATGATGATAATGTTTCTGCTGCACCAAGTGACCATATTTTTCTCCACGACTGAGGTAAAAATGCTATTTATTTATTTATTTATTTATTAACTTATATATTTATTTACCTTTTTGACATTGTTTTGTGTTCATACTTGAATCGAAGGGTGATTTTTATGTTGCACTTTTATGTGTCTAGGATATTTGCCAACCTATTTTTTATCACTGGAGGCCAAAGCATTTGTCACTTTTGAAACTACCTTTCTTTTGCTACATTTTTTTAAAGATCTTTTTTATTGTTTGGTTATTGCATGCGAAAAAGAAAAAAAAAAAAAAAAAAAATGATGATAATAATTGAAATCTATGCCAACGACACACAAAGCTTATGATTTTTCCTTTGCCAAAACGCTATAGATAGATCCTGAGGGCAATATTTTCGTTTCTTTTTGGAGCCTCCAAGGGACTCTTTAAAAAGCAATAATCACCTAATGCATGATATTTTATGATGACGTTATGAAGTATTACCTACTACTGTATAGCAGTTTAAAAATCAGGTATGTTTTACTTCACCTATAGTGATAAAAACAGAAAAAAAAGACTAATATTTCAGACATCAGGGAACATGCCAATGTAGTGTTAGAGAAACTAAAAGAAAAGTCCTGTCTTTCCTCTCTTGTTATGCACTGCCTGCCTCTTAGTGAGTAGAACTAACGTAGGATGTAGGCTAGAGAGGCTGGGGTCAGCTGCCGGCTGGTGTGCGAGGCTTATTGCAGGATGAACGCGGCCATTTTCAAACCTTTTCGCTTTTCGCTAAAACGAGCAATAAGCTTACAGCAACGACCACAGACTGAAGTAGCTGAGGATTTACACTGGAGATGCTTAAATGGACAGCAATATGGAATCAAGAATACAACAAATTAGGAAGCAAACAATAAAAGAATGGGGAGGAACGTTAAAGAAGGAATCTTGAATGAAGACAAAGACGTCATCAGCATACAGAAGAATTTTGTCATATATTACCTTTGCATTGGGGTTGGAATCGAAATAAGACATATTTGTCTAAATGTTTCGCTTCTTTAAAATGATATAGAAACTTTTTTCTGAGCTTTTTGTAAAATAAGAAACAATTTTCATATTATAGTGAAGAAAAATGTTGGAAAAACAAGAATTGCATGCATTTCATGCTAATAGCTTCCAAGAAATCGGTTTAAAAACGAATTAAATTCAATAAAATTGTACTTACAAATACGCTTCAATGAAATAAACATTTGAGTTATATACAGGGGAAAATATGATGTAATGTATGCTCAAATTAAAGGTGTTTTTTTATTGTAGTTCTATTTACAAAAAGTACTTGTTAAGCTTAAATTTAAAACTTCTCCTACTACTAATTTTATAGTTTCTAGTTAGCAAAATATTACTCCTGTCTAATTATTGAATATTGAAAAATATTAAATTAGCAGAATACTTTGCAGCTACATTTTACTATGACTAATGCTTAAACCATGAAAACTATCTAAATAACAGTTTTTAATAACACTTAATAGGCCTAATAACAAAGTCTTTCGAAGCTTAGAATATTGCTGTCCATGTAAACATGAGAGACATTTATACGGACTCCAATTGACATCACAACCTTTTAGGAATAACTTATCATATCATCACCATTGTCAATGAAGTCAGTCTGTGAAAAAAAAGAAGGAAAAAAAAGCAGACTCGCCTTCCGCTGTACTCTTAAAGAAACAACAAGGTTTGTTGCATGGCGGACGTCGGACTGAGGTCGACTTTAAATGCCATGCATTATTCAGCTACAACATCCAGTGCACTTTTAAACTATAAGGCGTGCATTCTTAAACCACTGAAAAAGCATGCACTTTAGCTGGATGGCATGACAGCACCTTAACGGTTTCAGCCCCCCCCCCCCACTACCACCACCACCCGGTACACACACACCCACACACACACATTAGCCCCCCCCCTCCTGTGTGTTCCACAGTGGGAGTCTATGGTTAAAGGATGCTGGGCTCAGTGGAAAGACAATTCCTCAACAGTTGTTACTTGTTGGACACATGCTGAAATCCATGAAATGAAAAAATACAGCCTAATTCAGCTCCTTGATTTATAAGGACATTACTGAAGGGGTGTTCTGTCTCTGGAAAAAGAAAGTAGTTTCACCGCGGTAATTCATCTCATGTCGCGTTTTATTATCAAGCGCTTCTTGTTTTTTGAAGGATCCAGACATGGAATCCACGGTCGTCCCTATGATTTATGATCACATGATCTAGACGCGCTTCCCAGTCACTGCTAGTGATCACTATAACTCTGGGATATAGTAACCAAAAGCAAGCACTCATAGAACCAGGGTTACTTACCAAAATCTGACTACATGTTCTAACATTAAAGCAAGTACTCATAGAACCAGGGTTACTTACCAAAATCTGACTACATGTTCTAACATTAAAGCAAGTACTCATAGAACCAGGGTTACTTACCAAAATCTGACTACATGTTCTAACATTAAAGCAAGTACTCATAGAACCAGGGTTACTTACCAAAATCTGACTACATGTTCCAACATTAAAGCAAGTACTCATAGAACCAGGGTTACTTACCAAAATCCGACTACATGTTCCGACATTAAAGCAAGTACTCATAGAACCAGGGTTACTTACCAAAATCCGACTACATGTTCCGACATTAAAGCAAGTACTCATAGAACCAGGGTTACTTACCAAAATCCGACTACATGTTCCGACATCAAAGCAAAGTACTCATAGAACCAGGGTTACTTACCAAAATTCGACTACATGTTCCGACATCAAAGCAAAGTACTTATAGAACCTGGGTTACTTACCAAAATCCGACTACATGTTCCGACATTAAAGCAAGTACTCATAGAACCAGGGTTACTTACCAAAATCTGACTACATGTTCTAACATTAAAGCAAGTACTCATATAACCAGGGTTACTTACGAAAATTTGACTACATGTTCTGACATCAAAGCAAAGTACTCATAGAACCAGGGTTACATACCCAAAATTTGACGACATTAAAGCAAGTACAGTTGTACTTGTACTTTGTACATTTGATACTGTTTACATGGATATTGCGAGTCTTTGGCGATCCTGAATATTTTGTAACAAGCTTTAAGTATTAGAAAGTAAAACTATACATCTACATTTTTTACCGTTTCCTAAAAAACAACTACCGCAAATGCCTTCATAATGCGCTGAACATTTTCTCAAATTACTTAAACAACAAATTTTGCTCCAAAAAATTAAGTTGTCGTTGATTATACATGGTAAATAACCTTTGTTTTTAGCTTTTTAATTTACTTTAAATGAGTACATTTGATTGAGAATCATCAGACATTGCCAACTTCCTACTCTATAGTCACAACAAAAGCGGTTCAGAAATTTGAATGACAGCTACTTAATACATAATTAATTGTTCTTCCTCATAACACAGACTTAAGTTACATCGTCCGATGTTTATAATCTTTTCGCCGAGGTCATAAGAAAGACACAAACTACTCTAATACATCTTGAGAGTATACGAACAAAGAACCCCTTCTCTCTAAATTTTTCTTTAGAGGAATTTGACAACCCCTTCAAAATATAACTTCTCTGGCTCCTAATCGCATGATTGAACACCTCCTTTTTCATTCTGGATTTCAGTATATATACCTTCCCCAGATGACACACCTGCTTGAGTCCCACAGTGACTGACAACTCTATAGACGTGTTCTCGCCGGTCCACACCAGTGATGCTGAACCCAGTTCTCTTGCAGCTCGGAAACCTTTTCTACAGATTTACGGAGCTTCCCGTGAGACAGACCCCGAGAAACGTACCCTTCTCTCCGAAGAATATACGCACATGTACTGCGCTCATACATCATCCATATTGTAATATTTCATAACCGCATTCATGTACGTGCTCGCCGGCACACTTCCCTGCTGATGGAGAGACCCCGAGCGGGGAGAATGTGCGGTGGCCTATTAAACTACCTTTGCCTCTCACAATTGAAAATAATGGGTTTAATATTCAGACGCTCTCTGACAAAGGAGGTTTTATAATTGCGGTGCTTCCTCGGGCGTACATCACTTTTATTTAATCAGGCAATCTCGCCGAGATCAAAGATCCAAGTACCTGACTATAAGAAAGAGATTATTCAATTAGAGGTGGGGTGGGGGGGTGGACTGACATCCAACACCGTTTTAAGGGCGGCCGGGACAAAAGGAGCCGAAAGACGAAACCCCTCGGCCTAATTTGGAGATAAAGTAATAATAAGTCGGACATGACATCAGCGGCGGCAACACCCCTCCCTACATCGGGTTGTACGTTGTTTTTTGGGGCGGCGGAAGACGGTCGATAAGAAGGAGGAGGTTGTGACTGGAAGCGTGTGAGTCAGCCTCCTTCAAAAACAATTTCGGAAAATAGTTCAGTCTGTAAATAACAAACGAATTTGAGGGGGGAAAAAAAACAGCCTGACAATATGAATCCCAAAAATGTTTTTTTTAATTCCCCCCCGAGTGTCTGTCTCAGGGTGAGCTCCAGATCTGTCTTTTTCTCTAATCACTTCCATTCTAGTCATAACCACCTTAAAGAAAGTAGCACAATGAAACTAACTAGAATTCAGGTAGAATTAAAGAGTTGAAAAAAAAAAAAAAACTTGTACTAGCTTGACCTCTCTCTTCTTTTTTTGTATTTTCCGAAATGAAGAATGATGAAAACCTAAATAATCCTATTGCAAGAGGGTTTGTAAAGAATCCGTTGGATTGAGATGTTTTTACTGCTGTATAGTGATATCGGACACACCTTATCTCGGGAGCCCTGGCTCTCCGTTGCAGAGAGACGATCTCCCGGGTTTTTTTTGGTTGTTTTTTTTTTCGAGCCAGTATACTGACGATGTAAGCACAATGAACACAAAGCATTTTGTGGCACTTCATAATAAAGAGTAATCTTAACCAACAGCTGTCGACGTCGTTGTCGCTATTTTCCTGAAGATCCCGCCGTTAATTCATTTGAATCCTGATCAAATAAAGATCTCTTTCGAATCAATCCACGCTTGTAACGTTTACCCTGGAGGTCAAACTAGTGCTCCGGTAATTTACACACTCTCTCGGCGTGGATAGACTCGTGTTAGCTCGGTCAATATTGGATGTTTAAAGAGGGTTAACACTGCAGTTAATGATGGCGGCGGCGGCGGCGTGGAGGAGCATGCACGCCAGGGACGGAGCGAGCTCGTGAATCAAGGACTCTTGTCACATTGATGTTATTGGAACGCCCTTTTCTCAAACATTACATGAACTATTTGATTTGTCTCAGATGCTAATGTTTGACTTGGACCCAATGCCTTCCATTTTTGTGCTAACGGACCAATATTTTGCCTTTACTTTGTGAGTTAAGATGAATTTAACACTTGATTAAATCCATCTTGATGAATCAAGGAAACTTGTTTATAACTTATAACGGTTTTATCACCATTTATGGATCGTTTAAATTAATTTTGAATTTGATTTATGTTGTTTTTATGATCTTTATGATGATTAATTGTACTCAAAACTCCAAAACTCAAGTAACTACATACAAAAAGTGTAATTACAATGAAATTCATAGTTTTATAAAGACACTTACTCATTAAAACTTAATGAAGATAATAATTTGTGATAGCATTCCACCCTTAACAGTAGTGTAAGATATTTTCTTTGCTTAAAACCTTTGCAATTGCAGTTAATTAGTCAAAAAGAAAATCAAACATTCTAGTTAACTGAAATAAAGTGATCTTAAGATATTGTCCAATCTTTCAAACACATTGAACATGCTGACATATATATTGAGATGTTTACTTTTTGAGATGAAAAAAGAAACAGAAATGGAGAACTTAAACTTAAAGGGAAACCCCATTAAAATGTATTTGTTTTTAAATGCTATTTAATGATTATTTAACAGAGATAAGTTTTAGTTTCCATTTCCTTTTCTATGGATATGTTTTTTTTGCTACATAACCCCATAATAATGATAATGGTTCATGCAACAGTGTCATCATTTTGAAGCTCAATAAGTTGTGCACTCAGTTAAAAAATAAGTATTCATTGAAATACTGGTTCAGAGAAACATTGTAAGAACTAAGAACTTTAAAAAAAAAATCCAGATTTGTATTTTTAATTCCAGAAAAGGGTATTATTTAAAGATATTAAGACAAAAATGATTCCTGAAATATGTATTACTTACTTATTATATAGTTAAAAAGACTTGTGACTATGGTATATAATCATTTTTCCTGTGCAAATGTCTTGATACAAGAAACTAAACATATTCATGGAAAGATCGTTTTTTACTCTTGAAAATAATCGTATTTTTCGTCCTTCAATAACTACAAAAATATGCATTTTTCTGGATGAATAATGACAGTTTTTGCAGTGCAAAGATTTTAATCAAGAGAAATCCATCTGCTGGGCTTTTTAAAAGATAATGATACTATATCACGAAAACCTCATCAGCCGTTTCATTAAACCTGAATATGTTTATGTCTCGACCGTCTCTCTATCACGTTGCCCACGGTGATGTTCTTTAAACACACATTAACCGAATCTACATTTCCTTAAAATGTAAGTTATTCATTTAATGCACTCGTTACGATCACCGGATCAAAGTGTTTCCGATTCAGTGATTTCCGAAACGTCTTCCCCCCCGAAATCCCGATAATGAAGGAGGACACAAAGAAATGAGGAGGAAAAACGAAGGTAATTCAGTGAAAGATAAGTAAGAATTTGTTGGAAGGTGTTTCTCTCTCGAGCTTTATGAGCCATTGAAAATAAGTTGAATCCCTCAGATTGCAGGGACTCGTCCCAGCACATAAATTCCTGTTGATTGCTGCTCTTTATGTTCCGTTCTGTGATTAAAAAAACGCTCTTGTGGCAGAAGATTATGCAGAAGGTTCCACTATCTCCCGGCGAAGTGACAGTCCAATTCAGCTGCTTGCTCCAGGAGTCAAAATCTATTGTTGCTATGCCAACACTTGGTGGTTTCCAGGGCTTTACGCTATCTACAGTATCTCTTGTAGTAAACTGTTCCAACAGAGACACAATGCAACACTCGGCAGCTTTATGAAGTACACTATATCTCCCAGCTCCAAACAGAAAATTGGTTTCACAGCAGACAGAAACTGCCCACACCTCTGAATCATCTTCGCCTCCCTGCCGTCGTCAGGCTTCTCCTCATCTCTCTCACATCTTTTTACCTGAATCATCTGACCTCCTGCTCTGCCCTCCCCGTGTGTTCTCCTTTATCCCTTTATTTTACCACAAAAACCTCCTTTTTCTCTCCCCACCCGAGTCAAACCAGGCCACCAGGCCTTCCAGGAGCTGAAAGTCATTTAACTCCTGCTAGATAATAAGCCTTAGAATATAGCCCTGCTCAGATAATAAGCTTTATCACTTGATTGCTCTGCACTCTCCCTACTGTCTTTAGAATCATGTCCAGGGAGCTGCTCGAGTGAATCACACTATTTCCTTCCTGGCAAGTCAAATTAACTGTGCGTGTGGATCAGCAGTTACACATAATAAGGACAGTGGAGTGCTGAAAGTGCAGATCTCCACCGAAAACAATGATAGTTAGGTGCCGTTAAGAGTCTCGGATAGAGACGCCCCGTCGCAATTAAAATCCACAAGTGGGACCTGGACTATTGGGTTAACATGCTGGGTTTAATTTTACTTGTGTTATTGGTCTGGAAGTCGTGATTATGAAGATAAATTCTAGGGATAATGAAGCGGTGGCTTTCAAAATTGATTTTTACAGTTTCTTGTCAGTTTGTCAAACCTGTTGACACACACACTTCTACAACCTTAAATCGTTTTACACAATTAACCCTATAGAACCTAGATATAGAAAAATGCAAATACACAAAACACAATTTGTTGACTGTTCAAGCTGGATATAAATCATTACTACTAGGGCTGTGCATTGGAAAGAATCTGCCGATACGATACGTATCACGATACGATATATTGCGATATATTGCGATACTGTAGGAACAAAGATATATTGTTTCCCCTTTAATGGCTTTTGCAACAAATAAATGAGAATATATTATCTCTAATCAAATGTGTAGTTGCCAACTAGTGGCCAGATGTTTAATTGCAACACACAAATGAATAAACGCTGTGAATATTCGAGTGTTAATTGTAAAATAAGACATTGATTGATTGTGTTTTATAAACACACTATTGAAATATGAACCATAAAATAACTCTTTGAATTAATTGAATGTTATTTCAAAGGTATATATATATTTTAATATCAATAGTATCGATAGACAGTATTGGAAATAAAAAAAATTGCGATATATCTTTATATATTTTCTTACAGTCCTAATTATTAGTAAACTAGGGTATATACAAATGAATATATCTTTGCACTTTAGTTTCTAATATAATAACATACTGTATGTTGATATATAATCCAACATCTACTGTAATTTAAAGTTCTTTTTTTGAAAATTAGAATCTCTCAAAAATTGCCAACGTTGTAATTATGGGGGTAGTTGTCGTTAGCAACCGGGGCTTTCAATGTTTCCATTATTATCAATATGTGCAACCATAGATTCCAACTATTGTGTAACCGGTTACACAACGGAAATTAATGATCTCTGATATGCCATCATGCCGTCGCAGTTGAGGTCTATCACCACTAGAGGGTTTGTCTAAATTCAAACATCTCTGATCTAAAACCGTTGCAGCAAAGCCCTTCCAGTAGTTATCAGACCCAGATTCTTTATTCTTGTAGCACCGCTTCAAATATGGGCTAAATTATAGCCAACATAACACTTAGTTTTTCTTCATCACTCAAACTATACGATAAAAATCAACGTCTTCAGAGCCGCGTGACAGGCACTGAAGAGATGGTGTTACTGACGGGGACGGTGTACGGGACATGGACGCGAATGTTCTCACCACATCTCGGGCTATTTGCAGAGATGGCGGCTGTCAACAGAAACATCAGCGGGCGGAGGACGAGTGCTGTTCACAGCTCTGGGAGGTGGAGGTGTGGAGTGAGGACGATCGCTGGAACTGGTGAAATGTAACACCCGCAGCTGTGCGAGGACATTCGTCTAGTAAAACTCATTATATTGAACCAGACGCAACAAAGAGGCAGCGCTCGTCTGACTTGAACAATCTTTTTTTTCCAACTGCTTTATGATTTAAAACTAGTGTTTCAAGGAGCGTCTTTTAACAGGGAGTTAGAGTCGAAACAGAATGTAAAAGAACAAACACAAGAGACAGTTTTTCAGCCTCGACAAAATACCCATTATTCAATAAAATCCCAACTCATTCATTCTGAATCATAACCCTAATAAAAAAGATACGATAATCCTGGTGACAAAAAAGGTTCATCATATCAATTAATACTTTTAATAGGTCATCTATTGTGATATAATTCCACTCATATTTTTAATTATTCCTTCAATACTTTTTGTAAGTCTTGTCCTCGTCATACAAAAACATTTGTAGTTTTCTGTTTATTTGCACAAAAACATATTTGTCATTCATATTTATTTGTGGTTGTTAATTAAGTAAAACATATAATCTACTGTAATATAATTCTAGCACTGTTTCTTATCATTTTTTTTAACAGCAACACATATTATTTTTATTTATTTTATTTAACTCTGCCAAGGAGGTTATGTTTATTAAGTATTTACTTATTACTAAAGGTTTATTTATTGTTGTACTTCAGACAATAATAATTAGTTTTACTCTGTCAGGACGAATTAAGGTTTTTATTTAACCCTTGTTAAGATCAGGGTCAAGGTGACCCGAAGTGGTGGAGGTCATTCACCTTTACCCAGAACAACACAAGGGATACCACAAAGACATTTAGTTTCAGTTCAGTTAAGTACATGTCAGTGTTCAATGTTAAATTATAGCTTTCTATGAGTTAAATATACTTGAAATATAGATCAATATTATTAGCGTCCTGGTGATAACTCACCTTTGACAGACGGCAGAGTGAAGAAATACAAACCTCACCTGAACCTGGGTCTGCCCTTTGCTCTCCACCCAACCATTAAAAGTTGATAGCGATAGATAAAAAATATATTTTTAAAGAAATCCCAGGATTTCACAAACATTGGACTAACTTTCTATATGTCACCAAGAGTGAGATTAGAAGAAGAAAATCCCAGCAGACTACTGGAACACATCTGAATATGTGTCTCCTGAGAACCATGGCCTCAGAGTTAGAAAACTCCAGACACACGTCCAGCTCTGCACGTCGGAAGGTTGTGGTAGAAACTGCAGCAACAGTGTTGATGGATCATAGAGGAAATGGAAATCCAGTCAATACAAAACAGCAACAGGATCTGTGTCGATCCGAGTCTCCCACTGGGACCCGAGCTCCTCCAGTAGCCCTTGAGTGTCCCGGCAGGCGTGTCACATGACTCCGCAAAAAACCTGAACCTCATCTCTCTCTCTCTCTCTCTCTCTCTCGCTCTTTTTTATTTTAATAACCAGGATCCCTCATGGTTATGAAGGTAGATTTGTGTTTTCTTTACTGAATCCCCCAAAAATGACTTAAATAAAACAAAAAAATAAATAAAAATAGGTTGCTTTCCACTTTTAAAAACAACACTATTAACAATAATAAAAAACAAACACATAACACAACACTTGATTTGTTTTTTAAGGGGGGTAAGAAAGGGGGGGTACATTTATTTTTGACATGTTATCCTTTTTTTCATATATTTATTTTTAATTGAAACCACATTTAGGGGATTTAATGAATAAGAAATACATTTCCTACCCATTAAATAGCACAAACAAATTATACATTAAAGAACATAGTTTTAATGATTAAAAAAACTCCCCAAAATATTTTTTTGAGTGAATGTTTTTATTGAAATGTGTTATTTTTTGATTGAAGCAACTTTTGGTTTATTGAATAATAAACACACAAATTACCTACTCATGACAAACAACAAAACAAAACATCAATCAAAAGAAAAAAAACAGTCCAATTGTTGTTTTTTGAGTCGCAACAATATTTTTGAGCACACATGACTTTTTTACTAGTACATCTTTTTGCTAAAGTTTTCCACATATTTTTTATTTCAATTCAATACATTTAAAATAGTTTCTCTTATATTTGATTTATTTAATTTATTACAATATTTCAATACAATTATTATGATACATTGTACCTTGTACCTTATACCAATACCTTGTATTAATAATAATATATAATATATATTAATAATAATAATAACCTAATATTTATTCAACACTATTTATTAAACAATATTTTAACAAATAAAAACTAAAACAAACATGTTGTAAGCTTAATATAGTTTATAAACTTTTTTTTAATTATCATAAATATTTACTCATAATTACATTCCCTATTTCTTTCCTGTTCTTGTTTTTTATGTATTTATTTTACAATAGTTCTTAGCTACAAAACTATATTTTTGAATTGATGCTTTTTGCTGAGCTAAGCAATGTTTTTAGTGTTGATTTTTTTCTACATTCTTTGTGTTATTGGAGTAAAGGTTTTTGGATTGAAATATAATTTTATTTTAAAGAACTTATTTTTTTATTTAAGCAACTTGTTTTTTGGGGATTTCATATCAAAAACAAGAAGAAAAAAAACATCATCCACGTAGGATCAGTATCTGACCCCGTAAAGGCTTTTAAAAACCCGGGCGTGTGAAGGCAGCGCGGCGTGATGACTGCCATTTTCAAACCGCGTGTGTGTTCGTGCGCACAATTGCGAAAAAAAAAGAAAGTCTTGTGTGGTGAACCAATCATTGTGTAGCTGAGGGCGAAACAGCGGAACGAAACCTGCTAGAAGATGCTGATCCACCGTTTCTGTCAGTCGACTCGGGCCACCTGCGGGGCCGGAAAACAGTCCCAGGTTAACAAACAATAACACAATCAGTGTCAAACACCGTCACGCGCCTCCCAAATAAAAAAAGAAAAAAAAAAGCTTCTATTTCTGAGCAACAGGCATGAAAGGACGCACTTGCACACTAAGGGTTATTTTGCGGTCTCTAATTTAGCAGCTCTCGGGGTCTGCAGGCAGCAGATCTGAAGTGTCAGCAGCAACACAACCTGAGCTTTCAGCGACAGCGGATGTTGACATGTTTTATTTATCGTCCGGTGGCCGCTCGTCAAGTCCACATTTAGTTGCAGACAAGTTTAAAGAAAAATCGATGCTCAAGTGATGGAGCAATTTAATTGGGATAGATTAGGAGAGAGAGAGTGTCGCATCAGGTGGAGCCGCCGCGAATACTGATGCTAGCGAGACGTTAGAGATACGACGACAAAGACACGTCTTTACAACAGTTTCTATGATAACAAGTCAAGGATCGATCGTTAAAAATGGACACGATGAAAGGAGATTTATTGATTGATGCCAAAGAGGTTATTTTTCATCCATCTGTCCACTGAGCTCATTGCTATCCATCATATTTCAAATGCTAAAAAAAGGTGTACAATTATATTGATTAAATAAAAATAGCAATAGAAAAATACTTTTTTTTCTTGTTCATTTGCATTTAATTGCAATAATAATTACAATTTAAATGAAAAAAAATCGTATTATATCATGTACTTTCCTGTTCCTCGTTGTGTTATCAGTTTTATCTTTTTTTTAATATATATACTTTATTGAATATTGTTTTGATTGTTTAAGCGCTTTTTGACCCTGGTCTGGAAAAGAGCTATACAAATAAAAATTACTTACTTACTTACTTATATTTTAAAAATACTATACGTTTTTATCAGCTTAAGATAACATTTAAAAATTAAAAGTAATAATCCAAGAATTTTATATTCATTATTATATATTAAGAAACATTAGAAAACACATTTTAAAAGTAACGTTTTCAATTCTAAAATAAAATATAAAAAAATATTAATTATAATTAATAACTTTTCAAGTTTTATTTGAGATTTCCTTTTATTAAAAAATACAAAATTTGAAATGACTTTATTGATTAAAACATATTTGCAAGTATTTAAAAAATTGAATTGAATGATTCAAATAAAATGCTTTACAATATAAGAATTACAAATAATGACTAAAATGTATAATAACTTTTATGAAAATAAACAAGTCTCTGATTTCTTTGTTCTTTTAAAATGTATGTTTATTTGTATTTTATTAGTTTGAAGTCTACAATAAATAAAAGGATAACCAACGTCAGTCATACATTTAATAATGTTAATAATAATAATGATTAGAAACCAACCCTGGCTTTTTTAAATAAAATAAAAAATAATTAGTGCAGGAGTATCTTTCAATTCTTTCAAGCAACAGACGCCTCTTAGTTGTGAACTTGTGTTCTCGCCTCAGCAGGGAGCACACGAGTTCAATTTATTACGGTAAAAGCCGATATATATCTCAATTACCAACAAAAGCGTCGTCTTAATGACGCTCATACCTGCGCATCAATTAAGTGCAGCCCAAAGTAGTCCAATCGATGCGGATAAATAATGGAGAGCCGCGGAGTCGGAGACTTTACGGCCGACAACATTTACAATAAAAGGTTTGCTGTCAGATTTCTGCGGGAACATATGGAGACGCTATTAAGCAGCAATAGTAGCGAGTGGACTGAGCTGAACCTGAAAACGACATGAAAACAGACACGAATGGCAGACAGGAAGTTATCGACTCGGAGGCTAATGTAGCATGCTAACGTCATGGTACTGTGGAGGCTTTTTGTTTTTATAGCTTTGGCTAAATGTGTTTTAAGCACCAAATAATGTGTATTAAAGTGTGTACTTACTTTTATTAAAGGCAACATAACAGTCAACAGGCTGAAGGATGTTTTGGAGAAGGCACGCTAGCTAACTAATAAGCTAGCTAGCTAATAAGCTAGCTAGCTAAAAGGCTAGCTAGCTAAAAGGCTGGCTGCTTCATTGGCTGTGACTCAAGAAATGATCTATAAATTACTTTTTTATTATTGACGCTAAAAATGATAACGGATGAGAAATCCAATATTTATGTAAAATCTGAATTTAATTAAAATTTAAATAAACAACAAATAAATAATACTTTTTTTTTTCTTAGTGTGTCAATGTTTTTAGGATTATATTTTCTTATTTATTCATGATTTAATTCATTTTTTTTGTCATATTTTTTTGTGCCACAATATCCTCTTGTGAATAAATTGTCTCTTGAAGTTCTAAAGTCAAATTATCAAAAGTGAAATGTTGAATTAAAGTAAGTTAGTATATTGTTTTTATTATTTATTGATCATATTAAAAATAATACAGATGAGAAATCAAATATTCATGTAATATCTTTATTTACTTAAAATTTTAATAAACGACATTGACAAAAGTGAAAATGTCTTTTTTTTTTAGGATTTAAATCCATCTTATTTATTAATATGTTTAATACTTTTTTCCTTTCTTTCCCTGTCAGAATCAGAAACTTTTATTGCCAGTGTAACACAAAAGATACATTTTTGTGGTGGCAGTACAAAATAAAATAAAATAAAATAGAAAAAAGAATACTTTGGATACTAACTTAACTACTTGGATGTAACTGCTTCAACTACTTTGTAAAAACAAAAACAATAATAATAATAATAATAATTTAATAATGATTTATCTTGCTGAGGTTGTAATGGTAATTAAGCATAATTTATTTCAATAATAACCTTTAAAAAACATGACTTTAATCTAAATGTGCGTTGACTTGTAAAAAGTAATTATCTGCAGATATAAATAATATATATATTATATGGGTTGTAGATCAATGACTCACTCTGTTTAAAAAAATATATAATTAAAAAGCAAAGAAAAGCTTTTCCTTTCTCAGGGGTTTCCTGTCATTTCTCCAACTGTAGAGCGACGACCAAAAAAGTCCAAAATGTCAACAGACGAACGATGATTTATTTTGACAGACTCGAGTCACAATTAGACTCCGAAAGGTCATAATGTTGTACAAACACGCTCAGGCAGAATAAAAGAGAAATTATTCATAATATTCTCAAACATTTATAGGATTCTTATTTGACTTGGACACTGGTTGAGAGTACGACTCTTCCTCGGAGCTCTCTGGCTAAGCAAACAGTCCCTGAGAGGGAGACGGAAGAGAGGAGGGGGAGAAAGAAAGAGTGTGTGTGTGTGTGTGTGTGTGTGTGTGTGTGTGGTGAAAAAAAGGAAATGAGATTGAAAGAGAAATAAAGAGGGGGGGGGGGGGCGTGCGTGGGGAGTTGAGCAGAAATGAACGAGAGAAGGACGGACAGAAGATGTGTAAAGGAGGCGGAAGGAGGGATGGAGGTAGCACCGGGAGGAGAGGAGGGAGACTTGACCCAGATTGAGAGTCTAACAGCAGCAGCAGCAGCTGAGTGAGCCGGTGAATGTTTAATAGCACCACACACACACACACACACACACACACACACACACACACACACACACACACACACACACACACACACACACACACACACACACACACACACACACACACACACACACACACACACACACACACTGTTGACTGAGACTCTTGTTGCTGCAGTAAGCTCGGGCCTGTTGAATTCCGATGCTGATCGTGGGATTTTTTTTTATGAATTTAAAATCCCCCGTTTTGGCCTCAGCGAACATGTTGGATTTACTGGAATTCTGCTTCTTTTCTTCTTTTTTTTTCTTCCTCTCACGCATTAGCCCGGCTCCGAGGACACCTTCGAGTTTTTTCTTCACACATGTTTAATTCACAACCAAAATATAGACGAGTCGTCTTAATGCGTGAGAAAGTCAACAATCGAAACGTGATGTTTTAACATTGCATCGATAGCTCGAGGGCAAAGAGGTGGTGTTGGGAGTGAAGCTAGCAAACACATATTCATGTTTTAAAATAAACAAACTGTCATCACAAATAACAGGGGAGTAGAATGTCAGTTTTATTTATTTATTATCATCTATTTTTGCTTTGTGTGAAAATACTTGATTGGTCAGCAGCAACAACAATACGCTAATAATAATGCTAATGCTAATACAATTTAGTAAAACATACTCATAAACAGCATAATTACCTCCACCTAGGAGATTATGTTTTTACAATTATTTGACATAGAATAGTTTAGTTAACAACCAAAAAGGAGAAGAAAAATATTTGAATTTCGGTGGCATGCCGTCTACTTCCTGTATATGTTCTTCCTTCTCTTTCTACAGGGTTGTGCAAATAAGTTCTGGAACGCTACTGCCACCTGCTGTCCTAGTTTGAAAACGGAATATATTTATTTTTAAAGAAATTAAACAAAGGACAATGTGGGTGGAGATGAGCTGCTTGGCAGAGGTCTGCACTATCTTTGGGCTTTTCTTGTTCACACAGTAAATGTCTTTTTTAAATATTTTAATCATCTATTTTATATATATATATAATTAAATTGTACAATGTTTTGTACAACGTAGCACCTTTTTTTTTTACAAAAATACATTAATTTAAAATGCCTGTATACTTTTTTTTTTGCATTTAACAAGGCTAAGATGCCATAAAATGAATAAAACCGAAAATAAATATTTTAGTTTCAAAATGGAAAAATGGTCACATGATTTTTTTTTTTCCTGTTTCCAATAACTTACAAAGTTACAAAATGATGTTTATCGGACTCAGAATGCACATGTTTGCAAAATAACTCAAAACCTGAATAATATCTTGTTATTTACTGTTGTTCCAAAGGTAGTAACAAATAATTGTTGGGATTTTTGTCCTTTTTTTGCCCTTTTTGTCATTAATAACATCTAAAACTTCAACATAAATGGAAATAAATATTTAAAAAATAATAATAGGTAATAAATAAATAATATTATGGATGCAAATGAGGTGGTTGGCAGTGGGCTGTACTCTCACAGTCTACTTTTTGTTATGTTTACTTTATTTCTACGTGTTAAACCCTTAAAAAAAAACAGAAGTGCCTTTGCAATTATTACCTCCGCCAAGGAGGTAACATGCTAGTCACTATTTAAATCAGGCAAAAAGAAAAGTCCATTTCAATTTGAATTTTGGAAAATGTTTTAAGGTGGACAAATGGCAGATAATTTGTTTCTTCTCTTGAAAATCACCATCTGGATCCTCACATTTTCAAAAGAACATGTCACTTTCTGTTAATACTCTATCCGTAACACAAACGCCTATATATTTTTTATTTTCTTAACTTCAGATGTTCGTTCAACGACCAATAAAAGTGTTGTTTGAGGTCATTTTGGACAACTTAGCTTCTGTTGTTTTTTATGCTAACGATCGTTGTTCATGATCATTGAATCTCTTCTTTTAAAAATCTCTTAATTCATGAGACATAAACACACACACACACACACACACACACACACGAGACAAGATATTGTTCCCGCTGCCAACTTTAACGTCGCATCGATGTTGAATTTAGCGACTTCACCTGCTCTTCCTTCTGAGAAACTCTATCGAAATCCTGAGGATTCTACTCTAATGTCATTACCAAGAACGAGGGAGCAGTCGCCGGGATCCCTGACTTGTCATATTTCTCCCCGGAAATAATTCGGATCTACCCCCCAAAAAATTAATGGATTTTTCTCTCCGCCGCTGATCCACTGGTCCACCGTGGAAATTGCTCAAATAGAAAAAAAATATAATCCCTCTGATAGATTAGCGTTGGAAGATGCAGGCGTGGAAATAAAAAAAAAATGGAATGAACTTTATCTTTTACATTAAACAGACTTTTATTCTCTGACTGATCCGAATCTAGACTCAATCAATCGATCTATATATATATATATATATATATAAATATATAAATATATCGGCTCATTTGTGCAGCACTAACTTTTTAAAAGCGTTAATCTGGAGGTAATGACTTTACACGCTGGGAAACACTCACGTGGCGGATCAATGATTCACATTTGCTGCCGTTCAACCATAAGATGCTTCGATCCTCTGGAGGAGGAACCGACCCGGTCGACCCGAGCTGCCCCTGAAGGTTATTGGACTGAGGAGTCGACTTCCAGGAAACCGTGAGATGTGTTATGAAGACCTGTGTTGAAGTCAGAATTGTGGGATTAAATGGATCAATTTAGGATCATGATTGAATAAATAACACAGGAAACACATTTTTAAAAAAAGGATTGTAAATTAAAAAAGGAAATTATAAAATAAATTAGTGTATCTGACGTCCTTGACATGTTTAATATCATCCATTTATCAATTAATATGTACAAAAGTGTAATGACCTATTATGCGATAACTAGTGCCGGGGCAATAAATACCTCTGCCAAGGAGATAACTTTCTATATGACAAAATGACCAAAGCAGATTCAAATTAGATTTTATTTGTAAACGATCTAGGTGTGTTTTCCAAATGACCATCTGGATCCACACTTTTTCAAAAGAATATGTCACTTTCTGTTGAAACCTTATCCGTAACACAAACGCCTATTTTTGAATTGATTTTATTTAGAACACTGAGTTAATAAATAACACTGGTCACGTATTTAAAAAAAAAAAAAAAAAACGCATTGTAAATAAATAAAAAGGAAATAATAAAATAAATGTATCTCTGACGACCTTGACATTTTTCGTTTGGTTGAAATACCATCCATTTATTATTTAGCATGTTTAAAAAGGAAATTACTTATTATGTGATAACTAGTCAAAATTAAACGTGGATATTTAAAAAACAAAGATACATCAATTATTGAAAAATAATATATTGCGCAACAAATACCTCTGCCAAGGAGGTTACACGTTGGTTAGTGTTTCTATTTGTCAAAATGTCCAAAGCAGTTTCAAATTAGAATGTTATAAAAAAAAAGGAAAGGTGGACAAAGCGAAGATGATTGGATTCAGGTTAGTGTTCAAAATTACCATCTGGATCCACACATTTTCAAAAGAATATATCATATTTCTGTTGAAACTTTTTCCATAACACAAACAACATTTTTTTTTATTGACTTTATTTAGAATCATGATTTAATAAATAACATCGGACATATATTAAAAAAAAAGAACTGCAAATAAAAAAGGCATAAAATTATAATAAAATTAGTTTGTGTATCTGATGACCTTTTAATATTGTTTTCATTATCATCCATTTATCATTTAATATTTTTATAAATTAAATTATTTATGTGAAAACTAGTCAAAAATAAAACGTGGATATATAAAATTCATCAAAAAAAGGTGGATGAGGGAAGATGAATAGATTTAGATTAGTGTTTAAAATGTGTGTGTTAAAATTACCATCCGGATCCACACATTTTCAAAAGAATATTTCACTTTCTGTTGAAACTTTATCCGTAACACCAAACCTTAATTTTTTTGTGTTGCTTAAGTCAATTTTGCAACAGTACCCAAGTCCCATTTTTCTTTTTATTGAGTTATCCATTAATGCCATTGTCATTTCAAATGCCTAAAAAGGAGTGTATTTCTATAGATTAAACGATAGCAATGATACTGGTTGAGAATATAGTAGTTTTGGTGAAAGTGTGCACTCTTAACTTAATGTAGTAGATGACAAAATAATAATCTAAGTCAAATATTATCTATTTAAATGCCAAAATTGCAGAAAAATATGTTGAACAAAAAGCCATTATTCATCCTGGATAGTTTAAAAAAATCAATATACTTAAAAAGGATGAAATTAATAGTTTTTATTTATATGGAGAATGTCATTTTTTATGTATTATGTTTCTTTAGAGAACAAGTGAAAGATGTGATGTATAAAAAAGTGAGAAACACAAGTGGAACGCCTCCTGTCCTCCTGATACAAACAAGATTTCCCAGCGTCTAACAAATGACTCCGTCGTAGATAAAACGATTTCTCGTTCAAAGTTTCAAGTTTTTTTTCCTCCCTGGACGACATTCGTCTTATTCTGGCGGCGACAGAATCATTTCTCGGCGCTCAACAGGAGAGCGGAGCGTCCTCTCCTTCAACTAAAGGTCACGATGGTACAAGTTCAAGGCGAGAAGAAGAAGAAGAAGAAGAAGACGTAGAAGGTTCTGAAAGCGAATCACCACGATTTGTCTCGTGTCGCCCTCCTCCTTCGTCCGACTCTCCTCCCTTCTGTTTGCCTCATTTCAGAAGTCAGCACTCTTGTTCATGTTTTCAGCTCCAGTGAGTCACCCTTCTGTGTGTGTGTGTGTGTGTGTGTGTGTGTGTGTGTCTGCTATTTCAGCACTTTTCAGCTGTATTGATTCAAACCAGCCTGCAGGGGGAGGGAAAAAAACCGACTCCTCACCGCCACACACATGCACATTTCAACACACACCAGTGACACACACCAGTGTGAGAACATGGATACGAGGTGTGCACGACAACCCACCTTAAAAATAGGACGAGCAGAGGTCGTGGGTTTGACCTTCAGCGAAGCTCAAGACACCTCAAACCCTTGTGTGTGTTAATGGGTGTCAAATCACAAGGTTAATCCGTCGGCGTTCGTGAGAAAAACGTCTCTTTAAGAACAGTCGTGAGTTTTTTATAGAGGGTTTTTAATGGTTTTTGAAGGTCAGAGAGTGAGTGTGTACATCCAGTCAAGGTCACAGGCGGCGGAAAAAAAAAAGGATGCACAGCAGGTGTGGGTCGAAACCCCTACAGAGACGCATCACACCTGCCGGTGCCATGTACTCCTCCGCCGCTGACCTCAGCTGAAATTAGATCCAGGAAGTGGATATTTTCAGGATCTCATTTCCACCCCCAGCAGGAGGAGAACCACAATTAGCTCTCGGTTACTTCCACCCGCGGAGAACCCGACTCTTTTTTTTTACTCAGGACCTCGGATCATGACGGTCCACCTTTCGTTTTAGTGTTTCTCGTGAAAAAGTTGTTTTCTTTTTATATTGGTTTATCAACGTATATGGAAGTACATCAGAATAATAAACAGTTTGATTTAACTTTTTAATGGTTGAAACTTAAACATTGAAATGGTTGAATTTGTTCTTATTGAATAATTTAATTTAAAATGTGTATATTTAAAGGTTGCAATTTTTAAAAATAATTTATAAAAAAACGTTTACACATAGAGTTTGATATTCTTCTTCTAATAATTAAAAAAATAACATTTATAAATTGAGTAGTTTTTAATGTATAGCCTTTTAAATTCAATAATAAAAAAAGTGCCGACAGAAAGATTACGGGACCACTTGATCCATCGGTCACATGATCTTCTGCGCATCGCAGGATTGGCTGAAAGTTTATTCAAGGAGTTAGTTAAGAATATTAAATATAGAAAATATATCTATATATATCTTTAAATGATTGGAAACAGAACAAGTTAAGTTTAAGTGTTCCAATTGTAGTATTCAATAATAAAATATAAAAAACATTACATTTTAAGACACAAATTATTGAATTAAATTATTCAAGAAAATAATTCAATGCTTAAATAAAACAAGAACGTTTCAATGTCTAAAAAATTGGTTAAGCATTAAAACATTTTTACCAACATAATATTATTATTTCAACATTGAAAAACCTCCAAGCTTCAACCTTTGAAAAGAGTTTTAAGGATCAGGGAAATGAGTTATCTTACTAGAACATATATAATATATATAATATATAAAATATGTAAATGTATAAAAAAAACACTCATTTTTTTAGGTATTCAAATTGTTTTATTCAATAATAAAATGTAAAATATATTAAACATTTTAATATACAAATGATTCAATTAAATTATTCAAGAAAGTAATACGATGCTTAATTAAAATAACAAAGTTTCAAGAATTAAAGTTTTTTAAGCATTAAACTTTTTTCACCAATATAATTTAATTTTTTTTTATATTTAAAGGTTGTATTTGTTTTATTGAATAATTGAGTTCAATCATTTTTAGATTGAAAGTTTCAATTTCAAGTTTTATATGATAATTTTAACTATTAAAAAATTACATTTCGTAATTATTTTTTTTAATTTATTTGTAGTCATTAAAACTTAAATATCAACAAGTTGCTATAATAGTGGCATCAGACAATACCAAAAGACTGTCGAGCTACCAAAGAAACTAAATAAACTGAACAAAACCTCTAAAAAAAAATCTAAGTTTCAACCTTTGAAAAGAGTTTTAAGGATCGGGGTAATGTGAGTTCTCCTACTAGAGCGGGTCACAATTCTAGCTGCAGAGTATATATATATATATATAAATAAAAAAAGGTTAAAAATAGAACATCATACTAGATGTGTAAAAAAATAAGTAATTTTTAAAAAATAATTCAAATTGTTTTATTCAATAATAAATAAAAGAATTCAAAAACTACTAAGCATTTTAGTTTAAAAATGATAAAGTTAAATTATTCATAAAGAAACGAAACTAAACAAAACCTCAATAAAAATCGGCTCCTCATGTTAAATGTTCTCCACAGATTCTCTCTCTCTAATAAATAATGATAGAAATCTATAAAATGTTATTTAGGATGAGTTGGACGTGGACCACCTGGTCAACGCCACGATTGCACCTTCATTAAACAGCAGGTCCGCGCTCCATATCTGGAAGTCAAAATAATTATACATCAGCAATAAAAAGGCGGCTCAGCTAATCATCTCCTCTGTGATCCGGCCGTAACACAAATTGTTTCACTCTATGACGCTAATGTAGCAGAAAAAGCGTCCATTAATATCACTCCGGTGTTTTTCATCAAATCATTTTTTTACTGCTTTCCGAGTCGTCGTTCACTGTTTCCAGTCGACTCTTTTGTCTTTTTTAATCATGTTTCTTGGATATTGTCTGGTTTTTCTTCACCTCACCGCCACATTCCCTCTTTTTTTTTGATTTGGCAACGACCCAGTCATTTCCACAGGATTTTGGAATTGAACAAAGAATTAAATCTTCGTCTGTTTATAACTGCAGGAGGGTATTTTTACGCATTATAATTGTTTTATCTTCTCTTTTATAGCATAAATGATAGCATTTATAAGATATATTCAATTAGAAACAGCATTAGACATTTAGTTTTCTTACTTAGCTTGTTACAGTTTGGATTTTGGACACTTTGTTAATAACATTTTGTTAACAATTTTCTGACTCTCTGCGGTTGTGTAAACATTTGAGTCTCCACTAGTTAAAATAAAAATGATAGAAAATGTTATAAAGGGTTTTTTTATTCGTACTAGTTTGATACCTTTATATATAGTCAACTCCAAAGCAAAACTATATCAAGAATCTGCAATAAACGAGAATTACTATCAATATTAATCAACAGATGTTTTATATGTTTATTAAAATAGCAGAATAAAAATGAATAAACATAGGTATACTAGTATAGAGTAAAAACAACAACATTTATTTTAAAAGAACAACTATAAAGTAGGTTGTTTTTTTGTTGGTATAATAGTGCCACCAGACAAGACCAAAAGAGTGTCGAGCTACTTTGATCAAAGTTTCAGCCAATCATGTGACGAACAGATGATCAAGTGATGACGAAGAAGTAGTGGTGCCGATTCCAAAGAAACAAAATAAAATGAACAAAACCTCAACAAAAATCCAAGTGTCAGCCTTTGAAGAGTTTTTGTGATCGGGGAAATGTGAGTCCTCCTACTAGAGCATGACAGAGTACAAATATATATGTATAAATAATTTGAAATAGAGCATTCAACTATATGTGTAAAAAATTGAAGGATTTTTTTAATCCTTCAATAAATTATCACTTTATCGTTGTTTGTTTTTGTTTCTTAAAGTCAAATGCACTTTTTAGTTATATATACTGACTAAAAATTAATTAACTTAACTTTAATCAATTGATATATAAATTAACACATTACACTTCAAAAGAGAATATTTTTGAAGGAAAAATAGTTACAAATAATTTTGGAAAGAATAAAAAGGACAATACATTAAAAGAAATAACTTTTTTTCTTTGGATTTTCAAAAGACTTTCCTTTGAGACTATTATCCGTAACACACACGCCTATTTTTAATGGATTTTATTTGAATTGTTCTGTGTTGCAACAGTCCTACTACCTGCTGTCCATATAGTTCATTTTAATGGGTTATTTATTAATGATATTGTCACTTCAAATGCAGGGTATTTAAATAGCTGAATGATAATATATATAATATAATAATAATATTGGATGAGAACATAGTGGTTTGGTGACTGTCTGGATCACAAAATAATAAGCCAAGTGAAATGTCTATCTTTTTATAATTCCAAAATTGAAAAATATATTAAATAAAAATCCATTATTCACTGATCTAGTTTCTATTGAAAGTTTTCAATAAATTATTGCATTATTGTTATTTTGTTTTTCAACAAGGAAATTGAAGAAGAATCAGAGTCAAATGTGTTTTTTTTTTCATACTGAGTTAATATTTTATTTTAGATATATGATAAAAAACATGGAAAAAAAAATTGACTAAACTTTAAAGAGGATTACACAAAATATTTTTACAACGAAAACTTGGCTACAACGTCTCTGAAAATTGGAAATAATGTCACAAAAAACTAAAGTATGATAACCTATGGACCACGTGAACGTAAATAATTGTTGCCCAAATGTAAGTAAGTCGTTTATGTGTTAAATTTTGTTTTTGAAGACTCAAAAAAGGTACAAATCGTCCAATTTTTACCACGAAAACTTAACACGAAAAAAATCAACATCTTTGAAAATGGGAAATGTCGGAAAACTAAAGTATAATATCCGACGGACCATGTGAACGCAGATAATTGTTGCCCCTATGTGCAAAATGTTGGCTCAAAAAAAGGTAGAAATCGACCAAATTTTACCACAAAAAGGCAAAAATCCATATGTCAGAAAATGGTAACAAAACATAGTAATAATTTTGGAATAATAAAAAAAGACACATTTAATCTCAAAGAACTGGATATTTTGATAAAGGTAAGTAAAAATAATACATTATTTTATCATCCATTTTCATCTGCCATACATATGGATGTACCAAAGAACATGACACATATCTTACTAGGATCAAATTTCAGACGTGTGTATTTTTCCATATTCAATTTAGAAAACAAACGGCTGAAGCAATCAAAAATATTGGACGACAAACACGCTCGTCTGCGAGGACGGCCAGACGTGTATATAAAGCAGGTAATCTGAGGTTTAGCTGCTTCAGTCATTCTCTCACAATCCCAGCATTTAAACAAACACACTCCCTCCCTCTCTCTCACACACACACACTCCAGTTCCCCATTAATCTTTACAAGCCAGGTTTGTGTTGCGGCGTGAAAAAGCATCACAGTCAGCCAGAGTTCCTTGATTAAACAAATTCACTGTAAACTGATGAATCACCACTCGCTGATACCGATATCGCCGCCGAGGTGCCTTATCGCTCCTGTGGCCTTGTACTTTTAATAAAAAAACACAATAAAAAAAATCTATTTTCCATGTTTTTCTTCACAGAAACCTCGGCAAAATAAAGAAAGAGCAAATTCTGTTTTTGTTATTGGATTGAGTCGCCTGCCAAACTGATTATTTTCCATTGTGAGGTACAAAGCCGCTGATAAAATGCTGACGAGCAGTGATGAATGCTTTCATATTTTCTCACGTTGTGCTGATGCGCACATTCTTGACATATAATGCATCTTTTGCACATGGACTGCGGGGGGACACAGGTATATATATATACACTGTGCAATAAAACACTGCAATGAAGCAGCCTGCTGGTTTCACTTTTGCTTTCTCTCCAGTAGATTCCACATACTAGTTTCAAGTTTGATATCAATTTTTTTGGGGTCTATTATTTCCACCAAACAACCTTTTTTTAATGTTTTCAATACCCTGTGCAACAACACAATGTAAAGCTGTTATATTTTTGCTGTGATCTTTTCTCTTCCGCCATTGATTCTTCTTATAAAAACAAGTTCAGCATCTGACAACTTGATAGTAGGGGCATGACTTGATAGTAAAAGGTTGGACATGTTTTTAATTTTTTTGGGTTAACCATTGTTTGGGAATGCGGAAAGAAGACATTCGCTAAAGTATGTTTAGCAAATTTAGTTAAACATATATAATAATATTCTCTCACTGATTGTATAGTTTTATCTTTCCTTTAATTTAAAAGGAATGCAGGGATTAGAGATGTCTTCGTGCAAGGTAACCCGACCTTGATAATAGTAACACATTCAAGTTATGTTCGGAGGAAACCTTTAGATTACGATAATTAATTTTGAAATTTCGACAAAGTTATAACAGCGAACTAACAGCTCTTTGCTTCAGAGAAGATTTAGATCAACATGTAAACTCTGTGTTCTTCTCTCTCACTTGCAAGTAAAATGTTTGACTTTAATCCAGATTTGATTTCTGTTCTTTGTTTAGGTTAAAAGCTCTGTAGCTCAAATATTAAGCAAGTTAAGTCCTTTTTAAAGTCGCAAGTCCTCCAACATTTTTGGCTCTTCTTCTATTAGCAATTAGCAGCTTCCGCGTCAATTTTTTGGAATCTGTTATGATTGGCCGAAGAATGATGCTAGCACCCTCTTAATTCCATGCATGCATGTTCAATAATAAAATATTCAAAACTAAATTAAATTTCATTTGCATTTTTAAATTTAAAAGTTTTTTTGCGGTTTTGTAGCTTATAAAAATCCACAGGTAACGCCGGATACTCCAAATAGTCTATTTATAACTGTAGGAAGGCATTTATTTAATGCAGTCTTATTGTATCACTACGCTCTATAATAACATTTATAAATGGTTAGAAATTATTTTTTTAAGGCCTTTTTTTTTTTTTTTTTAGAGTTTTGAATGTCTTACTGCATCATCATTGTCATTTTGGACATTTAATTGTCAACATTATTATTAATTGTCACAATTTTGCGACTCACTCTCGGGTTTAGCGTCTCCATCGGTTCCCTTTTTTATAGAATTAAATACATATAAAACATGGGTAGACCGAATTTCTATTTACATTTTATTTTATATAATTTACACAAGTTTGGTATTTGAATATATGGTCGGCTTCAATGCCAAACATTTCATAGAAACTGATGAAAAATCAGCCTCGAGTTTCATAAACCCTTGATAATAAAGATGAAATAGAAAAAAATTGTGCTGATTTATAAAAATGAATTCAGCTTTTAAAATGAGTCAGAAAACGTTGGATGAAGGTCCATCAGGCTGGATTTGTGACGACTGACGGCGGCAGTTACTGGAGGGTGTAAAAGAAAACAGTCGATGGAGCGCCAGTGGAGAAGGAAGCTTGACAAGTACAGAGAACAGGGGGAGCGATCGCCAACACTGCCAAGGCTAAAAGACAAAAGGGATGGCGTTGGTGGTGGCGTGGAGGTGACAGACTGAAAGATGGTGGAATACCATTGATCTAGCTCAATAATTTGGGCTGGAATGAGAAGAAAAACATGTGTATTCATAGCTAGGTGGTCATGAAGAAACTGAAGAAGTGAGATCAAGACTGAACATGTGCATAAGGATCGTCCTGGTCGAGTCAAAAACAAACCCTTCGCCAGACGACGCTATTTATCAGCATCAGCTTCAGCCTCTGAGGGTAAAAGTTCACCCTGACCATGACCTCCGTCACCAGTGAGTGACTGTTTATGTAATTCCACCTTTACCTGGGGTGGCCCATCAATCATGGAGGCACGTTGAGAAGACCAGAACGTTCTCTAGGTACTCGCCCTCTACGCCGAAAGGAAAGACGTGCCTCGTCTTCGAGGGGCATCCATCAGACGCCAGAGAATAGGATTTTTTTTTGTTTGTTTGTTGGTTTAAACATCTTGTCTGTGGCCGACGAGATGAGTGAAAATGGAATGGGTTGCATTGTGGGTTAAAGGTTTCAATCCCACGTCATAACCTTTCACCAATCCAGGTAGATGAAAAGTGTAATATTGACTTAATAAAACACAAAATACAACAAAAACAGTCAAATATGGGGACAAAATCCTACAAAATGTAAGACTATAAAAAGCAGGTAACAATATGCGGGATGTTGTCTTGAAATGTCCACTGTTGTCAAGCGCAGGAGAAAGCAGCCAAGCAGAATCCAAGCAAGGAGTGACAATTGTATGACAGTATATTAGTGCCATCAGAATATTGCATTCATTGAATTTCACATTTTATATTCGAATTTGATTTAATTAAAAACACATTTTTTAACCCTTCTTTGTGTTGTCTCTTGGTCAAGGTGACCTGAAGGCCCGAAAAAATGTGTTTGTGGTATCCCTTGTGTCGTCTCCGGGTCAAGGTGAACGAACACCTCTGCGTATGTATTCATGGAAGCCAGAGAGGTTGTTGACCTTGACCCAGAGACAACACAAAGGGATACCACAACACACATTTGTTTTCAGGCCCTGGGTCACCTTGACCCACAGACCAAAAGGTTGAATTGGCCTTTTTTGACACGTTCTGGTTAGAATTATTCTGACTTCAATTTTCTATATTCAATACTTTAATCCTTTTAAATTGAATATTAAAAAAAAAAAATACACATACAGTTTTTTTTTAATTAAAGCCTTTTAATTAAATATTTTAATGTTTATAATGATTTTAAGGCTACAAACAAATTGTTAAATTTAGAAAATCGTTCTATGAATATCTGATTAAGAATTTCAAATTCTGCGTGAAAAAAAATCATAAAATTTGATTTTTTTTAAAAGTCTTTCCTTCAAATATTGAAAAGAACAAAAACAAATTCGACCTCTGAAAATGCTAATTATTGAATTTAATTATTCAACAAAAACAAATGTAACCTTTCAATATAGAAACTATAGAAAAACAATGCTTAGAAAAAAACAAACATAAACAACAAATCAAATTTGTTGACACTTAATGTAGGGTAAAGATGGATTTTTGAGAAGAGACAATGTCAAGGTTAAGCCCTTGTGATATCAAAGGGTCAAGGTGACCCAGAGACAAACGTGTTTGTGGTATCCCTTGTGTTGTCTCAAGGCGAAGCTCAATGAGCTCCCTGGGTTCCATAAATACATATGCAGTTGCTGTCGTTCACCTAGACCCAGAGAAAACACAAGGGATACCACAACCACATTTGTTTTCGGGCCTTCGGGTCACCTTGACCCAGAGACAACACAAAGGTTAAAGTGTATATCCAGCCAAAGGTCAATCACAAACGGAGCCAAGTGGTTCAATAACAGCAGTTCAAGTGTGATGTCAAGTTAAACTCATACACTTCAATACTGAGTCTTTTATTAAAATGTTCCACAGTCAGTCGCTGCTGCTGCTCGTACACAGACGAGTCTATTTCCACGTCGTTACATATTGATTTATCGCTGGTTTTTCCTGTGATTCTGAGTCTTACCTCCGACGCGAAGCCTCAAGACAAACACTAGAATGTACTAAAGACTTCTGTACAGCCTCCAGGCTTCCTGCTCAGGCTGTCACTGTCTTATTTGTTTGGATACGTGCACAGCTATACCATGCACTTGTCTTGTACTGCATCCACTTGTCTTTTTTTTCCCCTTCTTTCTTTCTTTTCTTCCCCACTTCGGCGTCATGCCGGGTTACACGGCAACATCTACCTACAGGAGTGTGAAGAGCCATTTTATATTCCGGCTCCTTCTCCTCTCGCCGCTTTAGGACAGAGATAATTAATCTCAGATGGAAACTCCAGCAGCTCATCTCGGCCGTGTTTGCATCTCCGAGTGTGTGTGTTTGTCGCCGTGCACGTCCTCGGAGTTTTTGGCCCGGGCTCCGCATTGGTATGCGGGGTTTGCGAGTGTAATTATGTGCACGTGTGGCTCCGAGTGAGCGCGAGACTTGCTAATTTGATTAACGGGTGTAAACAGTTAAGCTAACAGTAATGACTACCAAGCAGTCTGCCGCTGTAGCCGGTGGGCTCCTCGCTGATGACTATCATCATGAAGATAAACCAACAGTGTGCGAGTGTGTGTGTGTGTGTGTTTGTAAGTGTGTGTGTCGGTGAATGCATCATGTATGATCGCGAAGCACTGTCCGTGATTACACTTTCAAAAACACGGGATTTTAAAGTGAAAATCAAGCCGTTGTAATAATTCACTCGCACTAAGAGTCGACACACCGGCAGCTCCGTGTCTTCTTTAAGGAGTTCAACCTTCAGGATTTTTCTACTTATTTTTTTTTACACTTGAAGAAAAATGCGAACATGTAACGCTAGCGGAGAGGAGGCTTGTTATAGTGCAATTATCGTGTAACAACTGTTAAAACAGACTATCCTTACAAGGTGAGGCGCCGTCAATCCACTTAAAAATAAGATTTAACGGTATTTAAAGAAAATATATCAAAGGAAATAACTCACCACACCATAAAGAAAAATAAACAGGGCATCTATTTTCCTGAATCAGCAAACTCGTCTATATGATGGAATTCATTTAAATTCATTGTATTACCTTGTTACTGGCTAGTTGGAAAACACTAAAAAGTGCAAAAATATATATTTTTAAATAGACTTGGATTATGCAGTAATTTAGGGAGAGTTTTTTTTTTACGAGATAAGAAAAAACGAAAAATAAAAATGAATGAATCAAAACATAATGCTACTTTTTCCCTAGTGGTAGTAAGAGTTTGGCACCGTCACCGAAAAGCTTGAGTTCTGCAATTATTGTGTAAAATAAAAAGTTATATTAATTTGACTCTTGGGGAGTTATATTGTAAGCTGTAATTTGATCTGTTGCTTCTCTTATTTAACCATTGTGTTATCTCCATGTGACCCAAAGCTTGACCAAGAGACGACACAAGGGATACCTCAAAACACATTTGTTTTGACCCTGATACAACCCGACAGACAATTGATGTTTCAATACAGAATTATTATTCAGATTTTGCTGATTTCCAGTTAGAACACAAGCCTGTAAGCCTTGAAACATCGAAGCGTTTGTTCAGTTAAGTTTAATAAAAAATAAACCTGTAAACTAGAAAAGATTTGATGAAACAAATAAATAAATAAATATGAGACCTAGTAGAAAAAAAACAGTTTAGAAGTATTTCCGATTCAGCATTATTGTTATGTGGGTATATTCTTTTTATTATTATTTAATAAAACATCGCTTCAATCCAAAACGAAAATGTTCAGTAAAAAGACCACTCTATAAAATGTTTCACCTGAGTAAAAAAAAAATAACTAAAAAACAATTTACATCAATCAAAAATCAAAATCAAAAGAATCAAGAACTTTTTACACTTTTTACAAAAAAAAACGACTTCAAAATTGTTTTACTTCAATAAAAAAATACATACTTGAAAAACGGTTTCACCCGAACAACTTAGAAAAAACAACACACTTCAATCAATCAAAATAAAAAGAACTTGACAAAATTTCAAAAAATGTATTGGGATTGAATAAAACTTCTCATAGTGTGGACAGAAAACAAAAAAGATTTCAATAAAATATTTTTGGGAATAAAAGTAAGATTTTTTTTATTCAAGCAACTTTTTTAAAATTAAAAATCTTTTCTTTATCTAATGGAGCCAACTTTTTTTATAATTGAATCTTTTAACATGTATTTTATTGAATAATAAAAAAACAAATATAACTTCACATATAATATATATATTTTTAATGCACTTAACATTGTTTTTTTGCTTGTTACGCTATTTTATTTTTTATTTTTTGATCTGAAGGTCGTCCAATGACATTAGACCAGGCCAGTGTGTTGCATTAAGAGACGTGTTAGCGTCTCAGAAATCACACTCATAGATTTAACAAGTAGTCATTTTTGTAAACATAACCCTGAGTGTCAACACAGCGACGGACGACCAGAAGAACCAGAGGCTCTCAGCCGCCAATCAACTGCGTTTGAAAAGCAGACTGACTGAGACGCCGAAAAAAAAAGAAAGTGCTGGATCTGAAACTGTTGCACGAGCATCTCTAACCTACTTAGGCAGTTTAATCTGCAGGGGAGTCGTATTCTGATGACTTCTACACTATTCTTCTCCGCTCGCCTCACGGCTTTTCTGCTTCACGTGGAGTCTGCTTCGCACACGCACACGCGTGCAAAAGATCTCTGTTCACGCCACTCGCCGGGAAAAAAACAAAAAAACACAGGCATGAAAAAGCTCCCGAGAAAGAGATGCTAATAAATAGAAAAACACAGAAATATGTGGCGGCAAGAAATGCTACTGGGAGGCTGTTTCCCTTGTCTTGCCTGGAGAGGGAGAAGCTTATTATGGAGCCTTATTGAAGGCTTCAAAGAGTCTAAATTAGAGTGGAGAGCAGGGATTAGGGGGTGAAAGTGAGTGAACGAGGAGCCGAGGAAGTGGCTAAGAGAGAGGAATAAAAGCCCAGGATGGAGAAAGGTGAAGAGTTTGCATGGCTCGGGATGGAGAGAGAGACTCGTGAGCTGCGCATCTTTGGAAAACATGCGGAAGATAAAAGATAAAGTAAGTATCAAGTGAAAACTTTCTGAAGGAAAATGATCGGCGACCTAGTTTCAAGTGTCGAAGTTCCTCAAAAGATGACCCCCCGGTTTCCTCGCTCGTCAAGGTCTGCAGTCGTGGGTTACATTTCTTCAACGTACATTTATTCATTTTTTGGGGTTTTCCATCTGGACCCACAGAGATTTTGAAGAATATGTAACTTTTAGTGGACCATCTCAAAAACCTTTCCCTTCAACATCAGTTTATTCCTTTTGAAAGTGATTGAGTTTAACACAAGTGTCGTGGTTTATATTTTATATAACGTACATTTATTAATTTTTTGTTTCCATCTGGTCCCACAAAGATTTTGAAGAATATGTTATTTTTAGTAGTCCATCTCATAAACCTTTCCCTTTAACATCAGTTTATTCCTTTTGAAAGTGTTTGAGTTTAACACAAGTGTCGTGGTTTATATTTATATAACGTACATTTATTAATTTTTGGTTTTCCATCTGGACCCACAGAGATTTTGAAGAATATGTAACTTTTAGCAGACCATCTCAAAAACCTTTCCCTTCAACATCAGTTTATTCATTTAGAAAGTGTTTGAGTTTAACACAAGTGTCGTGGTTTATATTTATATAACGTACATTTATAATTTTTTTTGTTTTCCATCTGGACCCACAGAGATTTTGAAGAATATGTAACTTTTAGCGGACCATCTCAAAAACCTTTCCCTTCAACATCAGTTTATTCCTTTTGAAAGTGTTTGAGTTTAACACAAGTGTCGTGGTTTATATTTATATAACGTACATTTATTAATTTTTGGTTTTCCATCTGGACCCACAAAGATTTTGAAGAATATGTTACTTTTAGCGGACCATCTCAAAAAAACCTTTCCCTTAAACATCAGTTTAATCCTTTTGAAAGTGTTTGAGTTTAACACAAGTGTTGTGGTTTATATTTATATAACGTACATTTATTAATTTTTGGTTTTCCATCTGGACCCACAGAGATTTTGAAGAATATGTAACTTTTAGTGGACCATCTCAAAAAAACCTTTCCCTTAAACATCAGTTTAATCATTTTGAAAGTGTTTGAGTTTAACACGGGTGTCGTGGGTTATATTTATATAATGTACATTTATTCATTTTTTGGGGGTTTTCCATCTGGACCCACAAAGATTTTGAAGAATATGTTAAGTTTAGCGGTCCATCTCAAAAACCTTTCCCTTTAACATCAGTTTAATCCTTAAGAAATTTATGGAAGTACCAGGGTTTTTCCAGCTCTTTAATAATAAACGCTGTACTTTCTTTAAGAAAAAAGTAAGAAAAATACTTCTCACTTTTCTTTAAACATGAGGAAAAAGTATTACTATTATATTTTTTATTTACTTAAATAAACGTTTTTATTTATTGTTTTATTGTATATTTATTTATTTACTGTACATTATATATACCATATATCACATCATGAGTTGGTTTTACTTTGAAAAAAAAGGCATTTTCTGAAAGTATTACAAGTATTGTAGTAAATAAATTTAGTGTAGTAGTAAATTTGGTAATAAATGAGAAAGATAAATATCTTATACTTCAAACTTCTGGAATCATAATTTGGACCCTTATATACACACTTTATTTCACCTTTTTTAGCATTTGAAGTATCGCTGATATCAACAAGCTCAATGGAGGAAGCAGAAGAAACCTCTAAAAGTAACATTTTCTTCAAAATCTTCCTGGGTCCAGATGGAAAACCCCCAAATTAATAAATGTACGTTATACAGTATAAATATAACCCACGACACTTGTGTTAAACTCAAACACTTTCTAAAGGACAAAACTAATGTTAAGGGCAAGGTTTTTTAGGTGGACCGCTAAAAGTAACATATTCTTTAAAATCTTCGTGGGTCCAGATGGAAAACCCCAAAATGAATAAATGTACATTACATAAATATAACACACAACACTTGGGTTAAACTCAAACACTTTCTAAAGGACAAAACTAATGTTAAGGGGAAGGTTTTTTAGGTGGACCGCTAAAAGTAACATATTCTTTCAAATCTTCGTGGGTCCAGATGGAAAACCCCAAAATGAATAAATGTACGTTATATAAATATAACCCACAACACTTGCGTTAAACCCAAACACTTTCTAAAGGATTAAACTGATGTTAAGAGAAATGTTCTTTGCAATTGACCTCTAAAAGTAACATATTCTTTAAAATCTTTGTGGGTCCAGATGGAAAACCCAAAAAAATTAATAAATATAGCCCACAACACTTGTGTTAAACTCAAACACTTGCAAAAGGGTTAAACTGATGTTGAAGGGAAAGGTTTTTGAGATGGACAGTTTAAAGTAACATATTCTTCAAAATCTTTCTGGGTCCAGATGGAAAACCAAAAAATAAATGAATAAATGTACGTTATATAATTATAACCCATGACACTTGTGTTAAACTCAAACACTTTCTAAAGGATTAAACTGATGTTAAGGGGAAGGTTTTCGAGATGGACCACTAAAAGTAACGTATTCTTCAAAATCTTTGTGGGTCCAGATGGAAAACCCAACGAAGAAATTATCTCATTTGCAACATTTCATGAGATCTTTTCAGGGTTGTTCATGTGATCCCATGACCTCCTTGGCAGCGTTAAAAAGCCTTAAAAATGACCACCATTGTATCAAGTTTCAATAAATAAGGGAAAACAAAAAGAAAAGGGAGAGAAACGAGCGACAAACGAGAGGAGAGGATCTGACCTAGAGGGATGCGCAAGGGCCGTCAAGGTTGCCAAACATGGAGCCGAAGAAGCGAAAGAAAGAGATCAGAGGAACAGAGAGGAGAAGAAGATAAGAGGCTGGAGAGGCTGAGGGGGGGGAAGAGAAGAGGGATGGAGGGCAAGTGGTGAGACACAGAGACCGTCAAGGTCTCTAAACAGGCTGCAGTGGCGAAGGACCTGCAGGGGATCGGTTAAGCAGCAGTGACCCGTTAGTCATGGTCGCCGACGAAAAGACGACACCGATCCAGGAGCTTCTTCTTCTTCTTCTTCTTCTTGACCGATTGAACTCAGGTTAATCATCGTCTTCATGTTTATTCAGCCATTTTGTTTATCAGACACGCCACGACCGGAGGAGGTGTTGACCCAGATTCCCGGATATTCAAAAGCCAAATATCCGTCGGGCGAGGAATCGGGGGGAAAAAACACGGGAAGATTGTGTTGCTGCCTCGTCATCAAACGCTCGCCAACAGGTCTGAAGTGGGAACAAAAGACGCCGAGGAAACTATTTTAATGAGGGCTGGCAACGACGCTCCCGTAACGAAGAGGAGTTTGAACACTTTTTTTTTTCCTGTAAAAAAAAAAAAAAGATAAATACAGGAAGTTGTTTATGCACTCCTTCAAAATCTAGTCCACATCAATGCCAAACAACAACATTGAATGTAATAAGATTATCTTTCTTCTTCCTGCGAGCAAAAGCAATTTGGGTCAGTTCTGCTCGTTCACTTCTTCAAAATGTGCCACCAAAAAAAAAAAAGAAGAAGAGAATCCGAGTCTGAGACATGGTGGAAGAACAGATGACAGAGTTGAACGGAGGAAAAGAGTCTCTGGTTTCCTTTTCAATTATTTTTTCGCTTTCAGACCCGGGCTAGTCCTGGACTTCCTCCCGGTCAGGACGCTCTAATTAAGGAGTGAAATCTGCTCTTTTCATCCGACTTTTTTTTTTGTTATCGTTCATCTTTTCGTTTGACTGAAAGTAACCTCTTAAGACTCCCAATTATTTGAAAGAATCTTTTAAGGTTGAGAAACCTTTTAAAAAGCATTTACAGAAATATTTTGTACATTATATTATGGATTGTGATTAAGAAAAAAGAATTACATAAAATTATAGCATTTTTACGTCTAGATAATTTACTTTTTTTATGCATATTTTGTGTCCATTATAGATTTTGAGAGTTAAAATAACAAAACAGGTCAAGACTTTTCTTTCAGGATTTAATAATTAAATATTGAAGTTTTGTGGCTGAAAAACCTTTTCAGTGGCTAATAAAATAAAAGTTTCACTAAAGTGCACAGTCAATTTTTTTGAAAGCTAAAGCTAGCTTTTTTAGGTAGCGGTGATTATAAATATAAGCAAGAAGGAAATTTTCTGAAGATGGGAAGATAATATATAGTTTATTTCTTATGGTCAGGGGTCTTAAACAAAAGGTTGACATCATCTTTTCATTCTTTGATATCAATTTCATCTTAACTATATTTGTGTAACTGATCCTAATTTTTACTTATTTGAAAGTCATATTGTAATTTATGTCATCCATAATCTCCAAATGTTTATTTAAATCCACTGGGCCACAAATGATGGCTTGGGTGGGCCAGATGTGGCCCCCAGGCCTTGAGTTTGACAGATTAGGTTCTTCATAAAATTGGTGCCAAAAAAGGATGATTAAAGAATGGAAAACCCTGGAGTTATCTCAGGTTCAAGGTGACCCAGAGCTCCGTAAGCAAATATGTTTGAGGTATTCCTTGTGTTATCTCGGGGTCAAGGTGACCCGGACGTCTGAAAATAAATATGTTTCAGGTATCCTTTGTGTTACCTTAGGGTCAAGGTGACCCAGAGCTCCGAAAACAAATATGGTTGAGGTATTACTTGTGTTATCCCATGGTCAGGGTGACCCAGAGCTCCGAAAACAAATGTGTTTAAGGTATCCCTTGTTTTATCTTTGGCTCAAGGTGAACGACCTCTTGTTTTCGTGCTTTCGGGTCACCTTGACCCTGCCTGAGACAACACAAGGGTTAAAGAGGTAAATAACAGAGGTGTTTATTGCTAAAATTCACATTTAAGAAACAAATACCATCTTTTGCTTACACTTCCTGTTGAAGGATGGTCAGTTATTGTCTGTGCGATGAAATTAAATGTTTGTTTCGACCGAGACTTGAGTTGCATCAGTCATTTTGGTCGCTTTCAAGATTGAGTTTGACACCTGCACGACATCTCCTTCCTCAGAAATGTCACATTTAAACTCCATAAACGCCCGAGCGTCATTCCAGAATACAAGAGGCAAAAGCCGATGCTTCTTTTATCATCCACTGAAGGTGAATCTCTTGATCTGTGACATCACGAGTCGAAAGATTCTATCGCCGCCACTGTTCAAATCTGCAAAAAACGCCGACTATTGTGAGATTCTTTTCTCACGGAGTTACAGCGTCAACCGCTCGCAATCCAAACGCGAAGCTATTTACGACGTCGGATCTGAACCAGAAAATGAGCACATGGCCTCGGATAATGTATTTATCCAACACACAGTGCATCTTAATTGATTTGTTATCACACACACACTCACACACACATGCCTACACACAAAAACGCTCGCCAAATTCTCCTGAATGTTTCATGTTGTGTTTTCTGTAGTCGGCTCTTTTTAAGGACTTGGCGCCGGATCTCTTATCGTCGTCCCCGCCGGCGGGATAAAGCGAGCGTTTGGTTCGGGAACAGGTGGGAACAGGTGGGCTCGCAGGGATGACCAGAATTACCTGTAAACACTCCGAGGATCTCAAGCACAAGTTGGGAAACATTAACATAATCCACATCTTTATTTATTCACCAACAATACCCCGGTGGATTTTCTCCATCACACACACATACACATGCAGACGCACACTATCAACGCAGTTGTGTGTGTTTTTTTTCTTCCTTCCTGTGTTGCAGACTATTAATCATTGATGTGTAATTGTTGCGGCAGCATTCCGGATCATCCAGGCTGAATGACCTAAAATAAAAGCAGACGTGCTTTTCGAGACGAGCGACTGCTTTTTTTTTTTTTTTTTTTTTTTCCTGCACTGCACAAATGTTGTGTTGCTGCATAATCACATTTTCAGGAAATTCTTTAACTATTGAAAAGAAAAAAGCACTTGAAAAAAAAAGAAAAAGCACTGAGACAGCACATACCTCAGCCAAGGTGCTGATTTCACATTCATTTATCAAAACACAGCGTTAATCAAAACCTAAGCAATTCGAACCTGGGAAGCTGGGACAACCACTTGATCACAAGCGACCTGAGCTTTAGAAAGTATCCTTTTCAAAGGGTAGTCGCCCTATAACAAGACCTGGGCAAATGTACCCCTTTGACTGTATTTATGCGGCCCTCGTAATGTCAAAGTATGATCATGTATAAATGGTTCTAATGCATTAACAAATGTATTTTGTATTTATTATTCATTTGCATTTTCACATAACACATCCCTCCTTTTTGTGTGTAATTTTTTGTGTATATATTAATCAAAACCTTTTTTTTTAAGTTAATCGAAGAACTGTTTTGAAAAAAGTCAAATATACAAGAATAAAATTGCAGCTTATTTAGCTTAATAAATATTGTGGCCTAATGACGGATGTCATTTCAAGAAATGTTTTCATCTTTCTTTTTGCTTGGACGCCCCTAACAACATTCACATAATTTAATTTGGCCCTTGAAGAATTTTAATTGCCCACCCCTGCCCTATAAACTAGTAACGAGTTGATGAGGCGTCATGAAACGACTTATGATGCATCATGATACAGTGTCTTTATATTAAGAGGCCACTAGATGTCATTCTTTTTTTAATATATTATCCTGGGCTTTGATATACTAACGCTATGAAAACCTCGAAGACACATCTGAGAGTATCCTCCATGGATTCTCAAAATTAACTGTATCAAGTGTTTCGTGAAGCCTCATCAACACATTGTGTATAACGTCAAATAGAAGTCAAAGTCTTTTTTTTTTTTTTAAACATGAGTTAGTTGAGCATAAGCTATAAGGAGCCATAGAAATGAATTAGTCTGCCAAGGTCCTTAATCCAGGCTGAAAAACTGTCCTTCACCTATGATTAATCTTGTCTGAAAATTGTATTAAAACACAAACGTTTTTTTTAATTATTACAGAAAAACAGAAACAATTTCACTGACAAAACATCATGTTTATCATAAATATATATTATTGTTTCCTTTTATAGTGTTTTTTTGTTTCCCTTTAACTGTTGCAATGCATCATGGGGGTTCCAGTGTATGATGGCCATGTCACATACACATGAAATAGCTGAGCGATATATATATATATATATTAATATATATAATATATATCGCTAAGTCATTTTTCACAATACCATATACGTATGAAGTGAATATAAAATACAATTATTTACTTTTTATTTATATTTCACATATATTTCGTGTTTTTTCATTTAATTTTTCGCAATTCAACTTTCTTTTTATCAGCGATGACTGAGGACAAGAGGATACTGGCAACTCCAGCAGCTTTGATGCAGTTGATGTCTGGATAAATGCAGAGAAATACTGAAAGAACGAAAAATCAAAGTAGCTAAAGTTGAGATCGTATACATTAGAAACTAAAGGTTAATTTTTCTTGACCTGCAAAACAATTATATTGGAGTTTGTCGTGCATTGCCTAAAATGATGTATTGGGGTGGACCGGGTAATGGCATCTGACTCTGACTTTTCTTGTATGACTTTTTGACGATTTTGGTGTTTGTTTCTTTTCCCTTTTTTATTTCAGAATAGTTGGAATTTATAACTCTAATTTGAACTGAAATAACACTTATAGATCATAACATGTCGCTTGATTTTGCAGAATAATATATATAATAATAATAATATATATACCAAAACAACCTGTGAACACAGATGAGATTCTTTTTTTTTCTGGGACTGGTTAAGTGTTTCGGGTAATGTTTTAAAAGTAACTTTTTATGCTCAAGAGTTTGATGAAATCTAAACAAAGAACATTACTGTTGTTAAAAAACAAACCAAATATGGAAAGAATCAACAGAGAATTAGCTTTAGTTTAGATCATATCGTTAGAAAATGAAGGATAAAGTCATTAAATTCTACTCAGCCTCATTCAGACTAATACTTTGTATTATTGTGGGAACAATCTGTTCCTTTTTAGAGTTATAGAAAAAAATGCTTGTTTATTTTCATGTAGCGACTGGAGCTCAGTTGTCTTAATCTTAGTCCAAAAAGACACTTTAAAACCTCCAAATACCTCCATACTGCTCGTCTGTAACGTCCCTCTTGTATTGAAGTTCCAAGAAAAACAAAACGGTCCATATATTTTGTTGATTTGTATCATTCTTTACTCTTTGAAATACTTTGCAAGCATCAGTTTGCAATATTTTCTCCAATAGCCTGGGATTTTTGGCAAAAAAAGGTATTAAATATAGAACAATTCGTCATGTTAGAGCTTCAATACAAGAGGGACGTTACAGACGAGCAGTATGGAGGGATTTGGATTCCTTTAAGTTTGTCTTTTTGGACGAAGATGAAGACGAGAAAAAGTTAGCGACGGTCGCTACATTAGCATGAACATACGTCACTGTCTATAACTCTAAAAATGAAACTAAAATAATACTAGAAAATAATCACAACTCTTAGTCGACATGAGGGTGAGTCGAAAATGAGTGAAATAAGAGTGAACTATCGCTTTAATCCAAACTTTTATACTCCTCTAGAACAAGGGTGGGTAATTATAATTCTTTCAAGAGCCACATTAAATTCTGTGAATGTTGTTAGGGGCCGTCAAGCAGAAAGAAAGACGAGAAAATCCCTAAAAAAAAATGTTGATGAGGCTTCATGAAACACTTGATACAGTGTATTCATTTTGAAAGTCCAAGGATGATACTCCCAGTTAGAAAATGCTTCCAGGTTTTGCATTAGAAGATCAAAGCCCAGGATTATATAAGAAAAAAGAGTGACATCTAGTGGCCTCTTAATATAAAGACACTGTATCATGATGCATCACAAGTCGTTTCATGACGCCTCATTAACCCATTACTAGTTTATAGGGCAGGGGTGGGCAATTAAAATTCTTCAAGGGCCACCTTACATTGTGTGAATGTTGTTAGGGGCCGTCAAGCAAAAAGAAAGATTAAGATAAAGCTAAATAAGCTGCAATTTTATTCTTGTATACATGAGTTTTTTTCAAGACAATTCTTCAACTAACTTTAAAAAAGTATTTTGAGGGATTAATATATACTCAAGAAATTACACACAAAAAGGAGGGGAAAAGTAAATAAGTGTTATGTGAAAATGTCAATTAATAATAAATACAAAATACATTTGTTAATGCATTAGAACCATTTATACATGATCATACTTTCACATTACGAGGGCCGCATAAATACAGTCAAAGGGCCGCATGTGGCCCCCGGGGTCTGCTCTAGAAAGACCTTAAACGTTGATTTTAAAAGCCCGATTTCGGTGGCGTTCTGATCCACAGGTCCTTCAACAAGTGTCCTCTCAGGCCAGCCGACGAGAGGATCCGTGTGAATGTCTCTATGAGGGAGAATTAAAGAATTACAGGCTCCCCGGTTTGACTAATACGGACAGAAAAAGGTTGGTTTAATTCAGACGAGACTCTCTCTCTCGTCTCCTCTCGGGTCTCCGTCTCCCATCCCCACCAATATGAGAGCGTCAGCAGCTCGCTCAGGCAGGATAATTCAGTTCTCACTCGGCGGATAAGGACTTCTATCCAGCTTTAGTCTGTCACAACATTTGTTCCACATTTAAATTAGACTGCCGCGCTGGGATGATTGCATATAGATTTGCAGTAGAGAGAGAGAGAGAGAGAGGGAGAGAGACAAGGGGTGAGAGAAAGGGAAGCACATGAAAGACAGGAAAAGAGGGGAGAAGACACAAAGGAACAGAACTACTTCTTCCTGCCAGAGATGTTCGCCACAAACAAGTGTTGTTCCACCGTCAGCCCCCATGACAACTGGCCTGGATTCTGATCACATCACACATCTGTAATAAATAGGCTGGAAACTGACGCAGCACCAGGGACCGCATCAAACACTGGGAGTGAGATCCCAAAACTGCCACAGACGGAGAATCCAAAAAATCTACCAAACGGAACCTGACGCGATAGTTGGGACTAGTTAGTTCTTCTCCACCCGGGACCAAAACTTGTTCACGTCACCGCCGTGCATTTATTTAAATTCATGATGTCCAAAAAAATGACTATTTAAGATCCTTTTGGCAGCAACATGAGGAAACAATAATTGATAGCATTTATTTTGGACAAAAAATTGATACAAAAATATGCTTGTTTTTAAGATTTAAACATTTTTCTTTTAATTGTCATTATACACAGTATAACGAAATTAGAACCCTTTAGTGCAAACAAGCAATACAGTAAAAAACACAATATAAAAAATGCAATATAAAAACACTTCGAACAGTACAAGTTAAAGTTGCTTTGGATTCAAGTCTCTGCTAAAGATATGTAACTGTTAAGAAATTAATTGTATCATGTTTTTTTTATATTCTTAAAAAGTAAAAAAAAAAAATTGATTGCTTAAGAATTTAAATAAATATACCAAATACAAGTATATTTAGTGTTATACGAATATTGAATGGTTGAATTTGATGTTTTAAATGTTGTAACGTTGAATTTGTTGAATAATTGACTTTTTTTTATATATATATAATTGAATTTAATAATTTGAAGAATGAAAGGTTTGATTTGTTTTTATTGAATAATACGATTCAATTATTCGAATATAAAAAGGGTGAATTTGTTTTTATCGAATCATTTAATTAAATTATTTGAATATAAAAAAGTTTGAATTTTTTATTGAATAATTTGATAAAAATAAATCGAATATTTTTAGGAAATTATGTTATTTTTCAAACATTCAGATTGATATTTTAATTTCAATAATTCAATTTCTCTTTCCACATTTAATATTTTTCAATTAGCAGCTTTTTTAATTGTAATTATGTTATTATTTATTCTTTTAATTGAATACAAACGTGGGTATAACACAAACAAGTAACGAGCTACTTGATCGTACTTTCAGCCAATCACGAGACGCATAAACGATCAGGTGACAACATCGAAGCACTGGCACTTCAATTGAGGTATTTTCCTGACCAAGTGTCAACTTTGTTTAAATGTCTGGAGTTTAGAAATGTTCTTTTTTGTTTCAATTATTGAATTCATTAAGAATCATAAAAAAAAATAAAAAATTAAACAAACAAATTCAATGTTACGACATTTGAAATGTTAAATTCAACCATTCAACATTCTGATGGCTCTGATATACTTCTTTAATTACACTATGATTTTTTTTAAGGTTAAAATTATTTTTATATTTCCTACAAAGTTACCTTTTGAATTTCATCAAAAATAACTATTGTTAAATAAGCAATAAGCACAAATACAGAGGTTGTCCTGAAAGAATTACACTTTTTAATCAAGTGTTTTCATAAGCAGTGACTCTTTTTTCTGTTCTTTTACAAATAGAAATGTTTTTTATTGCAAAATAAACAAGCAGTTTATCTCTTGAAATGTGCTGAAATTGAATCCAATTTGAATTTAAGTAGTTCATAAATAGATTTTAAATGAATAGTTATTAAAAAACTATTTTGAGTTTCATTGACCCTGACCATGTAGTCACTCTGATGCAGATAATGTACATTTCAGGGACACTTAATATTAAAAAATACACTAAATGAAAAAGAAAACATCATCTTGTAGCGATGCCAGCTCCGTCCATCAACTCGTTCCACCTCTCAAACTCCACCCGTCTTGCCAATGAAGCACTAAAACGATGATTCGTGCAAAACAAAGACGGTCCTTGAACGTCCGGAACAAAAAAAAAAAAAAAAAGACAAGTCGCCTCAATGTCGTCCGCATTAGCGAACGTCGCTCGGTGAACTTCGCCTTATTTATGTTGCGGCGCCGTCGCATTATAATTGTTCGAGTCGTCGCTTAAATATTTATTATCCCGCGGTGGCTCTGGGGTAATAGTGGCTGTCCAACTATCAGAAGGTTATTGGAATCAATCCCAGCATCCTCCGGAGACCGAGTGTCCTTGAGCAAGACAATGAATCTAATTGCTTCTGATGAGCGGCTTGACGTGAGCAGCCGAGCCGTGTGTTGGTCTTCGACAGGTGAGTCCAGGAAAAACCAGCAATTTGTGACCAGAGCTGAGGCGAGAAATACAAGTTTGGATTTTCATCACTTAGAATTGAGAGCAAATAACAGTTAAATAATCGAGACAACTAAGTTGACTAATTGTGTCCCTTTAGCACCAAATCTAGCATTGGTGAATATTTTAGATACACAATGAAAAATACAAAAAATCAATATATCAATGAAAGGCAAGAAATGCTTGAGTTAAATTGTGGATTTTAACCATTTTTTTTAACAAAAAAGTTGTTTTTTCTTCATCAAAACGAGTTGAAATCAAAAGCAATTGTTTCTAATATAGATAATCTAGAGACGATTTTTATCCACTTCTTCTTCTTAGGAAATCTTTATCACAGTATTAACACAACAATACTGTATAATGCCACACAGCAGCCGATTGGCTGGAAACCCCTTGTGGACACTCATTTTGTTACGTAAACGAAGCAAACATTGCGGCACCACAGGAGGGAACATAATTGAAGAAAAATATTTAATGGCACTTTAGCATTTTGTTTACTTCTATTTAACATCTTTACTAGCTTAGATATTTTTCCTTTCTTCCTCATGATTCAGAAATACGTGTTTTTTAATGAATGCTTTTCTGAATTAAATATTTTCCAACTTTTTATGATAATTAACCCATGATAACCTTTTTATGACTGTAACAATATAATTAAATGTTTTGAAAATAGTTTTTATTTTTTTGAATTGTAACTTAAAGTGTTAACATTCAAGTAAAACTACAAATCAATGTACGGCCTGCGGGGCATATAACGGCCTTTTGGATGCATTTATGTGGCCCTCGTGAAAAAAACGAATGGTGTAGACATTTTAACGACATATAAGTTATAACTTCTTACATTATTATTATTATTAATGAGGCAGAGCCTCAAAAGGTAACCCATAGCGACAGCCTGTATAGGGCATAAGTACGCTTGATGTAGAAAGATAGTCTTATGTATATTTATGTATTGCATATTTTGTACTTTTTAAATACTATTAATTAGTAAGTTATTCCTTTAATTTGCTAGGTTTTGTCCCTCAAAATAAATCAGAATAAAACTTTTTTTTTTCCCTACATTACCCTTGGTCGTTACAGGTCAGAGATCCACCCATTCCACCATGTCTGCATTCTCCTCTTCACCTCCAATACTCAATAAAACACTTTCATTTTCTCAATCTGGTACATTTCATATCATCTTTTAAATAGAAAATCATTGTGTACCCGTTTTATTCGATTCATGTCGACTATTGCGGCCAAAATATCCTAAAATCTTGTGTGATTCCGGCTCTTGTTTGTACTTTACCGCAGTTTGTCCAATTGCGCGCTCGACTCTGAGATGCTTTCAACATGCATCTCGCTGTAAACGGGCGTTTTGTCCGACACACATGTAGCCTGACGTGTCTGATACCCTGGCGTGTTCAACTCCCAGACCACCCTCGCCTCCCCGCCCCCCCACCACCACCTTCGCTAACCAGTGATGACAGTTGTTCTTTTCTAACGCCGAGCGGATCAGAACGCAGCAAGAGTGGCTGTTAATTATAGATGGCCTGTTTATCCTCCCAGGAGCACCGAAGGAGGCGAAACATCAGCTCCAACTTTTGCCGACAAACGACCCGCCTGTTCCGATGTGACGTCGTGTCCTTGTGCTGCCAGATCGCAACTTCCGACTTACAGACGCATCAGGACCGAACGCATGTTTTTTTTAAGATTCGCAGATGATGTAACGCGGGAGTCGAAAGTTCAAAGTTCGTCGTACTTTAACGATGGTTACGTCTAAAAATATTCAGCAGATTTTAACATCCTGGGCTTGAAATTCATGAAACATATGATCTAACTGTGATGTTCCTCATCGAGAGGTTCTCAACCCGTCTGTCCTTAGAAACAACAATAAATAAGCCAAAAATGTAACTGTATTGTTAAAAACGGACGAAAAAACCCAGCCGAAAGCACCTTTAAATTGTAGTTTAAAAAAATGAAAAAACCTGAGACCAAATTTTGATCAAAGCCAATACATTTTTTCAATCAATTTTTTAAAATGTATTTTGAGTGACAGAAAATCAAACATTTGTTTTTAAACATGGAAATTAACCAGAATTAAAATGTACATCTATTAAAATATTATATTTAATTGTAGTTTGATATTAAGAATGCCACAACAATTTGTAATAATAATAACAATAATAATAATAATAATAATATTAATAATAATATTGTTTTTATAAAAATGATGAGACTTAAAAAGCTAAATAAAAAGTTAAAAGTCTATATATATATCTTGGTCATTTTACAAACCCCATTACAATTCTGTTTTTTATTATTATTATTATCATCTAAAATGTACCCATGGAGTCTGCAAAGTTTGAGTGATGTCATCAGCTGTCCTTGCTGCCACTTAAAGAAACAGTGTCTTAGTAATATCCAGAAGAAAAAAGATCTGGTATGTAAAACTACTACATTTATTTATTTATTTTATTTCCCCAAAAACATTATAAACCACAAGGGGAATAGTTTTGTTGATTATTTAGATTTAAAATTAATTAAGTTTTTTTAATACAGTTTTTATTCGACCTAACGAGGGCCACATACATGTTTTCGGCACAGGTCATGGCTTAAACTAGAACTCTAGATTTGAACTCTTAAGGTTCCAAAAAAAAAAAAAATCGAAACCCTGTGATGATCGAAAACTTTTTTTTTAATCTCTTCTGCGATTGGTCCTGGAGGCGAACTGTGAGACGTGGATAGATAAGAACTTCTGTGGAAAACCCTGCGAAAGTCTATGTTTGATGTTGCTCTCCAGCTGAGCGCGCGTGGACGTCGACAAACATCTCGAATAAAAAAACCACTTGATTCGAGCGCCGTCGTGAGCGTACAGTGAAGATTTTAATTAGCGAACGCTGCCAAAGCCTGGTAGCAACAACGCTCCAGCCAGAACCCCAGATGTTTACGCTTGTTAATCGCTCCGTGATGGCCTCGTCTTCCACGGCCTTATGCTGGATGGAGTCGCCCGCTGCGTTCGACAGTCGAACAGAACCAACAAACTTTTTTCGTCGTCTGCTGTGTCGCGGCGACGATCTGTGGGGTGTTTTGTTTTTGTTCTTCTGTTGCCGCCCCTGCACTTCCTGTGCGGTGGAGTCAAGAGTTTAAGTCCGAGGATGTGGGAGGCTTCAGGGGGGATTGTGGCGGTGAAGCAGGTCAGTCCAGTGTGTGGGTTTGAGATTGTGGAGGGATTTGAGTCCAAATCCTTTCGGTCGTAGCGGAGGGAGGCGCTCGAAGATGGACGTGATGTAGTCGAGGAAGCGCGTGGGGCTGTGGCGGGCTGGCCCGTAGAGGGCGCTAGGGCTGATCTGGCTGTTTTTTATTTTCTAATCTTCTTTATTTTTTATTATTTATTCAGTTTTAGTTTGAAAATAATCATCTGTATGTTTGTAGAATTCTTCACACTGATAAACTATATTTCCATTGAAGTGTCTCTAAGTATAGTATTTGGCGCTCGAAAAATATTGATATGGTGATATATCGCGATATTCTTTTTCATGATACTGTATCGATATTCGACAGCACCGTAATGATTATAAAAAAAGTAAAAATAAAAACAATTTTATTTATATATACTGTATATATATTTTATCATTTATTTGTTTTCATTTTTGGCATACAGATAATATTTACCATAGATGTTTTATTGCTTTATTGTTCAATAACGTGTGTAAATAAAAAACAATATTATTTTTTTTACAATTTAAATCCAAATATTGGCAGTGTCAATCATTCTTTCATCCTCAGCAGTCGTTACGTCCTCTGCAGCTAAATGAACAAGTCGAGATCCCTGCAGAGACTGAGGACGAGAGGATACAGTCGACTCCAGCAGCTTTAAAAGATTTTGGTTTCAAAACAAATGAAAGCAGTTACGACTTTGTCAAGAGTCATGTGGTCTGTAAATTCTGCAACAATAAAGTCAAGTACTCGACAATAATACTAAGATATTCTTGTACGTATCATTTCACCAGGTTCTTTGTCTAGGGACAAACATCTAAAAAAGCTTTCAGTGTGTAGCCTTATCATATGTATAAAGATATTTGATATATTTCTGAATTATCTTAATTAATCTTAGCTTGAATGCTAACTAAAGCAACAGGATGTTAGCTAGCGACCTGTTGTTAATGAGATGTATGTGTTAGCTGCTAGCGTTAGCTCTGTTAGCGACCTGTTGTTAATGAGGTGTATGTGTTAGCTACTAGCATTAGCTCTGTTAGCATCCTGTTGTTAATGAGATGTATGTGTGAGCTGCTAATGTTAGCTCTGTAAGTGACCTCTTGTTAACGTGATGTATGTGTTAGCTGCTAGCGTTAGCTCTGCAAGCGTCCTGTTTTTAATGAGTTGTATGTGTTAGCTGCTAGTGTTAGCGACCTGTTGTTAATTTTATGTATGTGTTAGCTGCTAGCGTTAGCTCTGTAAGCGTCCTGTTTTTAATGAGATGTATGTGTTAGCTGCTAGTGTTAGCGACCTGTTGTTAATTAGATGTATGTGTTAGCTGCTAGCGTTAGCTCTGCAAGCGTCCTGTTTTTAATGAGTTGTATGTGTTAGCTGCTAGTCTTAGCGACCTGTTGTTAATTTGATGTATGTGTTAGCTGCTAGCGTTAGCTCTGCAAGCGTCCTGTATTTAATGAGTTGAATGTCTTAGCTGCTAGCGTTAGCGACCTGTTGTTAATGTGATGTATGCGTTAGCTGCTAGCGTTATCTCTGTGACGCGCTAAATAACGTCCTGTACACCCACAGGTTAGCGGGAGAAGCAGATGAATAACAAACAGATAAACAAACGCTCCTGCCGGCGGATGTGAAGCAACACATGTTTAGTTATGACGGCGCTGCAGGGTTCGCTCTGTGATGTTACACTTGACATTCAATTATTCATCCGTGACATTGTCATGCATAGGAATAGGACAGGAAGTCTGTGAGTGTGATGTCACACACAAACATTGTGTATTTAATTACGTTATTATGGAGGAAAACTAACGACACAAGGATCCACGACAACTGACCTTTTGGGTCTTTGAACAAAAAAAAACAAGAAACAATTGTCGCTGAAATGTGGTGAAAAGATGAGATAATAATAATTTACAGGCACAAATTGAAGTGCCCATGGGCACTACACAAGTGATGGCGAGAGAATCCTGCCCCCCCCCCCCAAAAAAAAACCCCAACAGGGACTCACACCTATAGATGGAATTGAGTTGGACTACCTCAGCACCTATGGGGGTATCACCAGCACACAAAGAGGAGAGGACACACACACACACGCACACACACACACACACACTGTACACACAGTTTCTCTCTCACTCATACATACACAGGGGAACGGGATAAAAATACTGTGCTGACAAGTCAATTAATCAGATGTGAAGGTGCTGAGCAGAACAATCCTTTACAAGGCTGGAGTTCAGAGCGCAGTGTGTGTGTGTGTGTGTGTGTGTGTGTGTTTCTGTGTGCTAGTGTGTGTTTATGAACTGGCCTTATAAACTGCTGATTTGGGCTGGCTTGCATATGAAGCTCATTTGATGGCGAGCAGACGGCAAGGAATTGACTTTTCGCGAACACACCTGAGAATTGAAGCCACGTCTTGTTAGAGAAGGAAATTCATGGTTTGAGTCGTTGACGAGGAATTGAACCAGGAAACAGTTTTGACTGTATCCATCCATTTCACAATACTGTATCCAACGATATTCAAATTATTTTTGTGTCTTTCAAACAATATTTTAAAGTTATTTTATGGTTTATACTTCAATAAAGTGTGTATAATATAAAACAATTACATTTTATTATTTACAATTAAAATGCAAATATTCATAATACTAAACTAAAATAACACACTCTAGATGGTATCCGTCATAACAGCGATATATTTGTGTTGTTTTATAGTTTATATTCTAATAAAGTATGTATAAAATAACGTATTTATTTCATTGTATTTACAATTAACATGCAACAATTGAGGGCGTTTTCTTTAATTTTGTGGTTGCAATTAAACTTCTGGCCACTAGATTGCAGCAGTCTTCACGTCCTGTGCAGCGCAAGAAACAATGAAATCCCACAAGATCCCTGGTGATGACTGAGGATGAGAGGATACTGTTGACTCCAGCAGCTTGTACAGCTGATCTTTAGACATATTTTGGTTTTTAAAACAAATGAAAGCAGTTACGACTTCGTCAAGAGTCATGTGGTCTGTAAATACTGCAACACCAGAGTCAAGTACTCAAGATACGCTACTTCAATTCTACAATATATCATATTGTTGCCCCTGTATCACAATACTGTATATCGCATCAACAGATTCTTGCTTATCTGAAAGGGTGTATAAAATAAAATCCAGGGTAATATTAGTTCTGATTATTGTCACATTTAAGACACTTCGTTAAGTCAAGTTTACAAAAAGATTAACTATCGAATTGACTATTTTAACTATATTTAACAATAATTACTAAATAAACTCTTTATCAGATCAACGTGCCGTAGAGAAACCAGCCCAGGGGTTCCTGCCGATTAAGCGAAATACTGAGTTGAGTTTTTGAATGCACTTAATGGTGTTAACAGATCGTACCATGAAAATACCGCAATATGTTAAACCGGTCCATAGTACACTTGATGGTTGGGGACCTCTGCATTACAGGACTATCAAATTGTGACAATGTTTCTTGTTTAACAATTAAACAGGCTCTAAAGTATAAAGAAAAAGTGGATAATGTTATATATGAAAAATAGGTTTTCGCGCAACAAATTTTGTGCAAAAAAATTGTACTAATTTTGTTACTCAAATTTGTATTTAGCTAATTAACATACAACAACAAAATAGAAAATCAACTTTTAAATATTTTAAGGAATGTAATTAATGTAAGTGCTTAATAAGTACTTTTAAAGGATAAATACATTAAAAATAAACTACTAAATTATGTGAGTAAATTAAGGTATTTTATACCTCTGAGTGCAAGAAAGTAGAAGTTCTGAACTTCGGAGTTAAAGCTACAAAAACAGGAATAACCATCAGAATTTACAATGATCAAAAATTATTTTAATATATTGCTGAAAAAAAAAGTTTAAAAGCTAAGTTGTCAAAACATTCTAAATGTTCCTGCATACATTTTTGACTTAAGTACATTTTTTGAATCCACAAATATATGTATTCACTTAAGTTTTTTTTTAATCTAATTCAGGAAACTTAGGTTCGAGTCAAACTTGTTGCATTTAATGAGCGAATTCATCGTCCAGGCCACCGCAATTTTTGGCCTTTAAAGGTCAACGTGCTTCATGTTTTATCCATATATAGAAAAGGCTGCGACCCAGTGATGGATAAGTGCTCTTCTGTGCACGGAGCCAAAGTCACTTTTTCTGTACCTGACTTTTAGTCGAGGATAGGAAGAAAAACTTCATCTAAAAACGCATTAAAATGAGTCGATTATGAACGAACTAAAGTTCCTTATTATTATAAAAAAAGCTTTATCGATAAACTCTTCTGGGATGAGGCTGCGGTGCATCCAGAGAGCCTCCATGTTTTCTAACATTTCTACCATTTGTGATGCTTGTCGACATAAATCTGAGAATGTTTTGGGTTTCATGGTAAACTCCCGTCAGCTGGCATCATCTGAAATATTCATGGCTTCATGAAACATGTAGGACTTCGCTGTGATGGGCAGCGTGTCCAGGATCCGCGGAGAACTCTCGGAGCCCTAAAGGTTGAGCGGGTCCGTCTTGTATGTAAGAGTCTGTATCGATCGGTCAGGAGGCTGGAAGGACGGAGCCACTCCAGGGCACAGATGTATGTGAAACATTCCTTCACGTTGAAGGTCATTCTTGTTCACCTTGAGGGGGGCGACTGGTGGAGGAGAATTCTCCCTCCTGGTCATCGTGAAGTACAAACATTAACTTAATCTCCTCCCGGGAAATACAATCATTGTATTATTATTTTCAATAACCATTAATAAAAGTTATGAACCTTATAAGCTTGTGGCTATTGTTAAGATACTTATCACGATACAGGGTTAACGATATGATATAATACTATATATTGTGATACTGTAGGATATATAAGTATATATTTGCAGTATTGTCCAGTACTTGACTCTGGTGTTGCAGAATTTACAGACCACATGACTCTTGACGAAGTCGTAACTGCTTTCATTTTTTTTCAAACCAAAATATGTCCAAAAATCATCTTTAAAAGCTGCTGTATCCTCTCGTCCTCAGTCATCGCCAGGATCTTGTGGTGTTGAATTGTACCTTTAGCTGCGGAGGAAGCGATAAAGTAAGTTTAATTGAATACATCGGCTTTAAAAGCTGCTGTATCCTCTCGTTCTCAGTCACCCCTGGGATTTCATTGTTCTTTTAGCTCAGGGGGACGTAATGTCGTAACTAGTTTATATGATATATTGTAGTATTGTAGTAGTAGTATCTTGAGTACTTGACTCTGGTTTTTCAGAATTTACAGACCACATGACTCTTGATGAAGTCGTAACTGCTTTCATTTGTTTTTAAACCAAAATATGTTCAAAAATCAGCTTTAAAAGCTGCTGGAGTCGACTGTATCCTCTCGTCCTCAGTCATCGCTCGGATCTTGTGGGATTTCATTGTTTCTTTAGCTGCACAGGACGTGAAGACTGCTAGCATCTAGTGACCAGAGCTTTAATTGCAACACAAAAATGAACAAACACCATTAATATATGTGTAGTTGTACATAAAGAATAAAGAATTTATTTAACAGACTTAATAAAAATATAAACCAAAGAATAACTAAGATTAATTTCATTATAATTTGAGTTCAATAAGTTTAATATCGATTCAGTATCGTAAAATAAACATATATATATAATATCTCGCCGTTTCAATATTTTCTCACGCACCTATGAGTCTTTAAAAGAGGTCATATTTTTTGGCTCCGGCATGTTTAATGCATTAAAAAAAACAACTCATCACTAGTGCGTGTTCTCGCCCGCACAGCGCACCTCTGCTGATCACAGAGCTTTCTGTGCTTTTGATTGACAGCTCTAGTTCTTCCCTGAAAGTACTCAATCTGCGCTGAGAGCCGGAGTAATGACAGGGATGTGTTCACGCTCTCATGAGGAGCTGTCAGGTCAATGGCTCGCCGACACCGAGACACTTCTTTTCTAGAGAAAAAAAAAAAAAAGACGCGCAACAAACACACAAATCAGTGTCGACACTCCGGAGTTGTCGCTCCCGTCCTGTTCGGCCGCACAAACACACACCAAACAGATGCTCTTATTCACGCTCCCTCCGAATTGGATTAGAAGTGATGTCCCGTTTCAATAATATGAGTCGGAGGGCGAGAATATCTGGGGACAGTAAAAGTGATGCTGAACAAGTCTTGCAGGAAGAGCGAGCGGGCGTTTTGCCGTCTGATGGATGCTTCCTAATCCTGTTTGTTCCAGGATATTTTATGTTGCCCGTGTCTCGAGCTCAGCAACTACATTTTCTCAGTTCGGGTCCCCACACAACAAGAGCACTAATATGTTTTAAATTGGCCTGAGCCCTGGGGTAAGAAAGCACATTCCTTCTGGGTTCCGGCGTGACACAAGAGCTATTATATTATAATGGATCTGGACACTGATCTGTTTTTTTCATCAGCTGTTTTCGTGTAAAACTCATTTGTTGGTTAAGGAAAGCAGGTGAGAGAGAACGGCTTCTATCCCAGGGCTTTTTGGTAGTTTATTCTAATTTCTTATCTTTTATAGAATGTAGAACTGCTGCAAAATGACCACAATGAATCAGAAAGAAGGAAGTAAAAAAGTGGCTCAGGAGTATTATTCAGAGACGTAAATGTAGCTTAGCAATGCTAAACGGAGTATTAACACTTTACGAGTGGTGATGAGTATTTACTGGAGTCGACTGTATCCTCTCATGCTTAGTCAACGCAGGATGCCGCAGGATTTCATTTTTTAATACGGAGGACGTGATGACTGCTGCCATCTAGAGACCGGAAGTTTAATCGCAACACAATAATGAGAAGACGCCGTGAATATTCACAAGTCAATTGCAAACAAAATTAGAAAAATATATATATATATTTTTTTATACACACTTTATTGAAATACAACCAGTAAATATTTTTGATAAAAATAAAAACTGGCTCAAGAGTCTAATTAGAGAAATAATCGTTAAGCTGAACGTATTATTCAGAGACGTAAATGTAGCTTAGCAATGCTAAACGGAGTATTAATACTTGGTACGAGTGGTGATGAAAATCTACTGGAGTCGACTGTATCCTCTCATCCTCAGTCAATGCCAGGATCCCGCAGAATTTCGTTGTTCTTTTTGCTACGGAGGACGTAATGATTGCTGCCATCTAGAGGCCGGAAGTTTAATTGCAACACAATAATGAGAAGACACTGTGAAGGTTCACGAGATAGATGCAAACAAAATTAGAAAAATATATAACTATTTCATTTTATACACAGAAACCATAAAATAATTTGGATAGAAGTAAAACACTACACTCCGAGTGGTGATGAAAATCTATTGGAGTTGACTGCATCCTCTCGTACTCAGTCAATGCCAGGATCCCGAAGGACTTTCATTACACGTTATGATTGGGGTTTAATTGCAATACAAGTGTTTTTATTGAAATGTTTCTTTTAAGAATTTACTATTTTTCCCAAAGGCTACAAATTAAAAAAAAAGATATTGAGTGAAAAAAAATGAAATTAACATCAAACTCTACAAGTAAATTAATTAAAATTCTTTTTTTTTAATCAAATGATTCTTAAATCTTTAAATGAATAAATACAAAATAAAGAGTAAATCTGATGTTATATATATATTAAGAAAAATAGAGAAAATGAGGTCCTAATATAATTAATTTCACAAAGTTATATCTAAAATTAAACAAATTAAGTACAGAATAAAAAGTAAATATGATGTAAGAACACTTTTAATGTTTTTTATTAAGAATTTGAAAAAAAAACACCACTGTATTAAAAGGGGTGAAAAGAGAAAGAAGATTAGCTGCTTAAACAAAGAACTTCTTTAAATTGAAAAACACAAACAAAAAAAAACGTACATACACAAATACAAAATAAAATAAAATATTTTTAATTCAGGGAGAAACTATGACTTCAAATGTCAGCCTTAAAATAAAGTGAAAAAGGTATTTTTTAATTATTAAGCGATTCATTGTTGAGTTATTTATCTACTTCAACAATAATAATACAAATAATACTCATCATCTAAAATGCTATTGATCGACATCAACACTTCTTCTGAGGTAAAAATAAAAAAAACCTGCGTCAGTGCGGAAATGAAAGATCCATTATAAAAACATGGGCTTTTTAAATAAATTATCGACGTATGAATTAATGCGCCGGAGTCTCTGGTGTGTTGAGACCTTTAAACCGACTTGACCTAAAACACAATAGCTCCTCAGGTGTTCCCTGGAAGATGCTTTATTCATAGAAGTCTCAAAGGTCAAATTATGGCGCTTTAATATGTGATGGTCAAAAATGCAGAGAGAGAAAAGGAAATCCATGGCGGAATGGACTGGAGGCAGACAGTCGGTCTTTTAACGACCTTTCATATCATTGAGGGACGTGGATGTTGACGGACAAACAGAGAGCGGTCAGACTTGTTTACCAATTAAACAGAAGTGACAGATGTGTTTACGATCCGCAAACACTGCCTTCGCCGCCATGCTTTTAATATTCATACCTTCGCTCTCCTGAGATCGTCCGTATCGCAGGAGACGCGCTCACGTGGAATACTAACGCTGAGTTGTCATTTTTTGGGCGATGATCCCGTGTCCACGTCCGACACCTCTTTAAGAACTTGATAGACCGGGGTTGTCCAAACTATCGGAGCTTGACAAAGTATTGATACGGAAATCTGGATATGATATAACAAAAATTTGACGAAAACATTAGCAAAGCCATCCATCCATCCATCCATCCATCCATCCATCCGTATGTCTATCAATTCGTCTGTCCATCCATCCATCGATCTATGCCTACATTTGTCCATCCATCCATCCATGCCTGCATTCGTCCATCTATCCATCTATCTATGCCTACATTCGTCCATCCATCCATCCAGCTATCTATGCCTATATTTGTGCATCCATCCATGCATCCATCCATCCATGCCTACATTCTTCTATCCATCCATCCATCCATCCATCCATCCATCCATGCCTACATTCGTCCATCCATCCATCCATCTATGTATGCCTACTTTCGTCCATCCATCCATCCATCCATCCATCTATCTATGCCTACATTCATCCATCCATCCATCCATCCATCCATCCATCTATCTATGCCTACATTTGTCCATCCATCTATCTATGCCTACTTTTGTCCATCCATCCATCCATCCATCCATCTATCTATGCCTACATCCATCCATCCATCCATCCATCCATCCATGCCTACATTCATCCATCCATCCATCTATGCCTACATTATATCAATCTATCTATCTATCCATCCATCTATCCATCTATCCATCTATCCATCCATCCATCTATCCATCTATCCATCTATCCATCCATCAATCATTGCAACAAACAGTTGCAGTTTGTGTATTGTGTACATATTTAACATTTGGTTCTATTAATTGTTTTAAAGGAAGTTTGCATTTTTCTTATTAATAAATCAAATGTATTTATTCACTTTTTTTCCATCAAAAAAACAGTATCGCGTACCGAATATTTTCCCGAGTATCATTATCGAGTTGAAAATTATTATTATAATTGTATTGTGACAATCCTATTTTTTTTATTTATTTAGAAAACATTTTATTTTTGTACATTCACAAATTTTCACCATGTTTATGTAAAATAATTGTTTTTATTTCTACAGTAGCTGGTTGAGGCCAACTGAGGAGAACTTTATACAACAATGTTTAGAATAGAAAATTCCTTATTTTGTACTTATCAAAAAGTTAAAAAGAGTGTACAAAAAAATCTTGAAAATCTACTGGAGTCGACTGTATCCTCTCGTCCTCAGTCAATGCCAGGATACCTCAGGAATTTTTTTGTTCTTTTTGCTCCGGAAGACGTAATGACTTGAATTGCAGGAAACTTTATACAACAACGTTAAGAATAGAAAAGTCCTTTTTTGTACTTTATCAAAAAGAGTCCAAAAAGAAATCTTGTGATTTAATAATTCCATAGGTTCAACAAAAAAAGGGAGTTACATACTTTTGATAGTACTGAATGGACTTTCGCGTATGTGCAGCAGCAGCTAGAAGCCATACAAGTGACCTAAAACCTTCAAAATTATTCTAGCACCAGATGGAATTACAGAGCAACACAAAAATCATCTGTTTGTTGATCCATTATCAACATTCCTAAAAGTTTTGGTCCAAATCTGTTCAAAAATGTTCAAGTTATTATGCTAACACACAGATGGCAAAGACCTCCTTGGCAGAAGTAATTATTCAAGACTATTAATTCTACGTCAAACGTGCTGTTTTTAGGATCTGGTGATAAAACTGGAGGCAACATTAGTTTATTCATACATCTGCACAAGTCTTGCCTGTAGTAAGATTCCCAGAAAAAACATTCCGTTGAATAATGGACAACATTCAGTCGAGTAATTTAATATATTCAACAGAACAATGTTTTCTTTTCACCCAAAGGTTTCATATTAAAGTAGAGGTGGAGCCGTAATGGCGCTTTAATGGTTCTTTTAGGGCAAACTAGTTTATATTGTTCCCTCGTTCTTGAATATTAAACCCTCGACCACTTGTGAGTCTGAAAGTTTTCTCAGGAGAAAGTTTTCACCGACATCTGCAGGTCGTCTAACCTCCGACTCGCTTCGATTAATCTCTCTCGCCCGCGTTAATGGCTACAGGTAGAGCTGCCTATAGAAGCGATTCATAATTTAGTTCATATTTGTTCTCACTGGTCTGGAAGATATTAGCGAAAATACAAAGTAAAAGTAAAGTAAAGCAAAGAAGAGAAGAAGGAGAAGAGAACCGAAGAATTTATATTCTCTTTGTTTATTATCTAGAAAACTTTTCGGTTGTTTTGCTAACTTGATGTTAACAACTGATAATGGCCTTTTAGAAAGTAATGGAATTGATTTAAGGATTCGCACCATCAACCTGTGTAGTATTTACAGACACAAAATCAAGTCATTTAGAGAAAAATCAAAAACCAGGATTCACCAATTGAAAAATTGCTAGCTCATGCTAACACTAAGATTAGCTTGGTTTTAGCTAGTACTAGCTAAAGTATAAGGAGATCAGGAGAAAGTATTTTTCCTTTGTACACAATTAAAACAAAAATATGTTTGAGATCAGGACTGTTGTTGGATTCTGTGTTCATTAAAAACATTAAAACATTTGGTAAATTCTTATACGTCAGTTTGTGAATGTTTTCAGAAGCGAATTGAAAACAAAATAAAGATGCTATACTTACTAGGTTGCAAGTCATTGGGTTCTTGTTGTTTTGGTGTTTATTTCATTATTTTATTTTGGTAATTTGAGATAAGAAGGGCTCATTATTGCACAGAAAGTAGAAAATAAAGAAATATAAATACCTTTTTTGTACACATATAATCTGGAAAATTTGGATAGAATGTTTACATTTTTGATTTGGGAGCTACTGTAGAAGTCTTTTGCTGACATTCTTGTGTTTTCACTAGTATTTTAATAAAAAAAAAGGTCCTTAAATGTGACCATTAGATCAAAGGCAGTTTGTCACTTGGTAAAAAAAACCCAATTATAACATAATTCAACGATCACAACTCCAACAGAAAGTCAAACAAGTAAAGGTTGGAAATCATAGTTTAAAACCGAAAAATATTCACTGATATAATCTTAACGGAACTGATTCTGAACATCAAAGGAATCGCGTCACATTTTTATCACCGTAAACCTTCACATAACGATACCTTCCTATACTAGATAAATAAATGTTGAATAAAAACCATCATGTGACATAATTATCAAGGTGTAATTTGCTACGTGAAGGTAATATATAGAAATAAAGGAGATCTTTTTGAAGTGTCCTCGCGGAGTCGAATCCCCGCCTGCATCTCTGCATGCGTATCAAACCTTTGCATTCAGCCTTTGATATTGCATTCATGTTCTGCTCTGGGCTCGGAAAATTTCCCACGCTACCTCCCGGAACATCTTTTTCTCCTTTTCAGAGGGAAATGTATGTCATTATTATTTGTTATTGACATCCTTTATGGAAAACACAAACTTTTTTTTATTGTTTTTTTTAAGCATTTCATATTTTTTTAATACTTTATTTTAATGATTAGTATAATAAACGCTTAACGCTTTTTTTTTTAGTAATTGAAGTAAAAAAAACTTTTTTTTTCTCACACATAAAGTTTGATATTCTAATTCCAAATACTAAACAATACATTTTCTAAGCAGATGTTCACGTGACGACGTAGAAACCGGGGCAGCCGTTACTTCAACCTGGTGGATTCTGAAGCGACAGTATCGTCTGGTGGCCAGTATAACATTTTTATATTGAATTTAAAAGTAAAAAAATTCAAAAATATTGAATTTAGAACATTTATTTTTGCATTTTTGTAGAAACAATATCAAACTCTATGTGTAAAAATAGAATAATTAATTTTGTAAATGTTACATTATTAAAAAAACAACAACTTTGAATATAGAAATTATTGAATTCAATAATTTAATAAATAATTAAAAGGTTAAAAAACAATATTCAACTGGTACTGACATACGTCCATACCTTACATGGGTGAGCTAGAGCGTAAGATTGTTCACATAAAGAGACGTCCAATCAGATTTGTCTGTTGTCATTATTAGAACATTTTCATATTGAATTTAAAAATCTACAAATTAAAAAATATTTTATTTATAACATTTATTTTTCTTGTTGGCATTAACAATATCAAACTCTGTGTGTAAAAATAATATAATTCAATTTGAAAATATAACATTATTCAAAAAGAAAAAAAACATTTTTGAATTTAATTATTAAAAAAAAAAAAAATTAAATTAAATTAATTAATTAAAAAATTAAAAATTGCTTAAAAAGCAGTTAAATATTCCTATGGTACTTAAATACTTCCATACATGACATAAGTGACATTCATCTAGTGACACTTAGATTTTTTTTCTATTGAATAACAAATTCTACAAATTTAAAAACATTAAATTTAGAACATTTATTTTTGCATTTTTGTAATTAAAATATCAAACTCTATGTTTAAAAAATATATATAATTCAATTTGAAAATATTATATTACACAAAAAATACTTTTGAATATAGAATTGATTGTATTTAATTATTACAAAAAATAATTAAAACACTTCAAAATATATATATATATATATAAAACATATATTTTTGCATTTGTGTAATAAAAATAAAACAATTAATTTTGAAAATATTATATGATGCAAAAAATAATAATAATAATAAAGAAATGATTGAATTTAATTATTTAAAGAAATAATGAAACACTTAAAAAACAATATTCCTCTGGTACTGACATACTTCCATACATCACATGGGTGAGCTAGAGCGTAAGATTGTTTACATGAAGTGACGTCCAATCAGATTCATGGACGTCATGTATGAGGACATGAAGAAGAAAAGAGGTGAAGGAGGACGAGTTGTTTTGGTGACATAATTAATGAATTTTACTGTCCCCCCCACAAAAAAAAGTATATATATATATATATATATAGCTTTAAGTGGCAATTTCAATTTGACCTCGGCCACACGCTCGCGCTCACGTGCACGGCTCCCCGCTCTCTCCGGGATGACCTCCAGTAACCTCTAAAAGTTGCACGGACAGCCCGGCTTATTAAACGCTGACTTCCTTGAGCTCCCCGTTCTCTAAAAACTTGTAACCCTCCAACTTCCAATCTCGGCGCAGCATCGATCAATACCGAATAACCAATTAGTAAACCCAAATGACACCTTCACGGAAAGAGAGAGAGAGAGAAGAAGAAGAAGAAGAAGCACACGTAAGAAAATAAAGACTTTCCATTTAAATGCAAAACCTCCAGCGCGGTCTGTGTGTGTGTTCGCCTGCTGACTAAAGTATGTTTGTCAGTTAGAGTTGTTATTTTTCTCTGCAGCATACGCCTCAATGGGCTGTCTGTCTTTCTGGATGGAGCCGGGGCGAGATAAATTGACAGCTTCACACACAAACACACTCTATATAAATATACCAGGAGTGTGATTGCACACTGTGACACAATGTACGCACACACACACACACAACCCCCCCAACACTACCCAATGACAAACCTGAGCGCCGCCTCGACACACACACACACACTGACACACACAGGGAGTCATACGTCGGTTGATTGACTGAGTGACAGTTTATTTTCAGGATCTAAATGAACACACTTGATGCTGCGAGGAGAACACTCGCTGCAAGCTGGAGGCTGGACGGATTCAACACTAGACCACACACACATGCACACACACATGCACGCACACACACACGCGCTCACACTGTGTAACCTCGCTGGGATTTAACAACATGTCGGACTGAGTTGTGGAGGAAGCAGCACGAAACAAGAGGGAAGATAAGTGCGTAAAGACTGCAGGGATGCCCGCAGTGAGGTCACACGCTCGTCTCGGCTTTTGTAATTGGATCAGTTGAGAGTAAAAAATCCTTATTTTTTGGGGGAGAAAAAGAAAAATAGAGATAAGTCCACATATCTCTGTCGTATTAGGGATGTTTTGAACTGAAAAAAAGAATTCTATTCATGACAAAAACGCTTTATTTACACGTTATTCTTAAGCGTTTCTCTCCCTCTTTGTTGACAGTGGAAAGACCACCAGGCTGCTCTGTTGCTGAGAAAAAATCATTTGTCTTCATATTTATGTTCAATAGTTTGTTTCATTTTCCAGTTGTTGACATGTTACGAAGTGAATAAGAATGTTAAATAAAGAGGAGATATTTGCGTATGGTCAATAGCTGCAGTGATGAGTTTATTGAGAGGGCATGAGACTTTCAAGAGTTTAAAGTCAAAATATTTGCGGTAGAACATTTGTATAAATAGTTGTACCTAAAAAAAAAGAAATTTTAAACTTAATAATAAAGGTTTACTTATTTTTATGTATGTTTTCTTGTTCTTTTTCATGACATTTTACAGTTATAAGCATTAACTAGGTTAGAAAACTAAAATATTTTTGGGGTGTTTTTCTCATTTAAAGTGCTATAAGGCCTGGTCTGTGAAAGGTGCTGTAAAAATAAAACTTTATTTTAAATCAGTCAGAAATAATCGCTTACCAATAATGTACATATCATCAGAAAATATATTTTTATTATTATTATTATTATTATATAAATAATTGAACACGCTTTAAGTAGCTGCAGTGTTGAGTTTATTGAGAGGGCATGAGACAAAGAGTATTTCATTTGTCTAAATAGCTGTACCTACAAAAATAATAATAATATTTTTTAACTTAATAACAAAGGTTAAGTAAACACTATGATTTATGTTTACTTGTTCTTTTTCATGACACTTTATACTTTTGTGCATTTAATAGGTTAGAAAACCAAACATTTTTGGGGTGTTTTTCTCATTTTAACTGCTATTGAACATTCAAAAATAAAAGTTTACCAATGATGTAATGATGATGAGTGTTTTTTTTCTTGTTTTTTTATTAACAACCGAACACGCTTTAAGTAGCTGCAGTGTTGAGTTTTTTGAGAGGGCATGAGACGAAGAGTTTGAAGTCAGAAAGTTAGATAATTAGTTGATTTAGACAAAGCTAGCGAAGGATTTTTTTTTTCCAATATATTTTTAGCCTTTTTCTCACGGAAGTGCGTCAGTAGGAAGACCATCCGGCTGCTCAGTTGTACTTCACGAGATGAAAATGACTCTTTTTTTTTTTTTGATGATGGAAAAATATCATTATTTTAACATAAGTTTATACATAAGTTTTTTTTTCATGACATTTCACTGTTCTGAGCGTAGATTAGAGAACAAAATACTTTTGCTGTGTTTTTGTCATTTTAACTTCCTTTGAACAGTCAAAAATAAAAGCTTACCAATGATGTAAGAGTCGTCAAAAAAAACATTTATATATAAATAACCGAACACATTTTAAGTAGCTGCAGTGATGAGTTCACTGAGAGGGCATGACACAAAAGTCAGAAAGTTACAACATTAGACTGGAAACGATTTCTTTACAGATGAAGCTAGTTAACGATTTTTACTTTCAATATATTTACTAGCGTTACTCTCTTACGTGAGAGCATCAGCAGTGAAACCATTTGGCTGCTCAGTAAAATTTAGAATATTTATTGTTGTGGGGTTTTCTTCCCCATTTATAAGATATTACATAATCAAATATTCTCAGCGATGCTGAGTTACAGGCCTCATAAAAAAGAGATGAGGATTTCCTTGGAAAGGACAAGAGACGGAACATTGTAAAGCAAACGAAAGTCAGGAAAAAAAGAAAACAAAAGGAAAGGCATTGAAAGGTCTGTGATTCAAAAAAAAAAGGAAAAGATGTTCACCCTTCACCTCATATCCTGCTTTCACCTTATAGTTTCTGCAGGCTACATCTCTCCTTCTGCTCTCTTTCCTCCCACTGCTCTTTTTTTGTCTTCTTTGCTCACTCCTCCCTTTTTCATCTCATCCCTTCCTTCCGTCCTCAGGCTACATATCACATACATTACCCCGTTTACCCTCCGCTCTTGTCTTTCACCTTCCTCAGATGTACACGTGTCCTCTGCGTGTCTTTTTCCACCCTCCGTCTCTGCAGCGTCATCCCTTCATCCGGGGGTTTCTCAAACGCTCACCTGCGTCTTCAGGGCTGAGTGACGGCGAGTCGTCCGCCTGAGACCAGGAACCACGTCTATGAAAAGTGATTGAGCCCAAAATAAAACCCGGCGGTTCGGTGATTTGCGAGCGAAGGATGAGGCGGACGAGTGCAGAGACACACGGAGATGTAATGAGGGGAAAAATAATGTTTTTTTGGGGGGTAGAGTCGTGCAGAGGAAGTTCATCACCGCAGAACAATTGGTATTCACCAGAGATAAGGACACACAAGCTGTTGGTCCAGAGAGAGACGGACAGTTTGTAATACAAACCCACTGAGACACACACACACACACACACACACACACACACACACACACACACACACACACACACACACACACACACACACACACACACACACACACACACACACACACACACACACACACACACACACACACACTGTTTCTTCATCACAACACACACACAAACAACTTCATCACAACACACACTGTTTCTTGACTTGAGACACTGATTGAGATCCTCTAAAGTCAACCATCTGGACCTTACGATGTATTGCAGTGTGTGAACGACGCACCTGTGAACGACTGGTTCAGGGGCCACATGCGACCATTTATGAATGTTTAACCGGCCCTTAAGAGGTCCGTATAGAATTTCACTCATCTTTGATATAAAGGTTGTATGTTTCTTTAGAAATAAGTGACCTTGAATATTACTACTATCATCTTAAAAAATGAAAAAAAATTGCAAAGTTATCTTTAGCTTAATGTCACATGTTATTTTCAAATTTTTATATAATTCTTATTGATTTTTGTGACAATTTCATTGTTCCTTAAGTATTTTTGTTGAGCTAAACAAACCATTCTTTAGTTGTTCCTTCCTTTTAATGTATATTATTTCATATTTAGAAAATAAATCTTATACTGTACATTTAGTGAAAATAAAGATCTTTTTACAGTATATATAATTGTATATGAAAATATTCATCATAAGTGCCACTTTTTAGTCAGAAATGTTTATACACACTTTTTTTTAAACCAACGTTTTTTTTTTTTATATATATATAATAATGTCGATGTATTGTAATGTGTATATAGGAAACCTTTTTCAATAACTGTAGTTATAGCAACAAAGCATAAACTTTCTCTAATTAAATGTGAAAGTGCCAACTAGTGGCCAGAGGTTTAATTGCAACACATAAAACGAATAAACACTGTGTATATTTAAGTGTTAATTGTAAAATAAAACATAAAATGATTGTCTTTTATACACACACTATTAAAGTATCAACCATAAAATAGATTTTAATAAAACCTATATATATCAATTATTAATACTAATATATTATTATAAAATCTACAGAAATAAGCATTTTAAGTTACAGAAAGAAACAAATAAGTTAACAGTGAAAACAAAGAGACAAGTGTTACCTAATCTTTCACTTGATCCCTTATCTATTGCTGGGGAAGGTAACTAATCCCAGCTACCAAGGGCAAGAGGCAGGGGACATCACAAGCAGTCAAGGGGAGTTGGAAGTGATTCAATAAGCAATGACTGCTATCCTTACACGCTTCCCATCATCATCATCAATATTTTTATTAGTATTAGTAGAAGTAGTGTTAGTATTTAAAGTAGTATTATTATTATTTGTAGTAGTATTTATATATATATATATATATATATATATATATATATATATATATATATATATTTTTATGAATCTACACACAGGTAATTTATTCTAAGAATCTTGAGTTTCAAAACTAGTATTTTGGTTTAATATGTATTTAATTTACTGTTTTAATGATTGTTTATGTGTTTGTGTGACTCTGACCTTGAAGCAACATCCTGGTGGATCCACAGGATCTTCTCACCCCTGATGCTCTGGAAGATCTTCACTCGTGGATGATTCTAAAGTCAGAGAACAAGGTCAGATTCGAACAGTTCAGCTTCCTATAGCAAGTGCTTTACAACAAAAGTATTCAAATCCTAATAATGTATTTTCTTCACGCCTCGGTATAAGGAGCCGTCGACAAAATAATATTTACGGCGCAAACAAAAAACCCTCTCAGATCCTTCACCTCCATCTCCTTCTATACTCTCCAACTTTTTCCTTCCATTCTCCCTCTAATTACTTTTTTGTTTACAGATCTGTCCTCGCCATTCCTGTCCCTCGCTCTCCTGCTTCTTCTGTGGCGACGCTTTGATGTCGACTCAAACCTGCTGTCACATACCACCTGTTCAGCTCGCAGCCAGACACGACTGGTTTCAACTAAACGCACCAGGAAAAAAAAAAAAAATGCTACGTTGGACAGAACCGACGGAGAATTGGAGCCTGAACAAACTCCATCAATTAGAGAGAGAGAGAGTGAGAGAGAGAGAGAGAGAGAGAGAGAGAGGGAGAGAGAGAGAGAGAGAGAGGGGTAGAGGGAGAGAGGGAGAGAGAGAGAGAGAGAGAGAGAAGATGACAGAAGATCATCTTAAATTAGGCTTTATTTTTTTTTCATACCTGGAGTCGATATCTGTCGTCAAAGTTGGATAAACATGCAAAACTGTATATTAAAAATCAGATATTAAACTGTATATTAATAACCAGATATTAGAAATAACAAGATATTCAAATGTATATTAATAACCAGATATCAGACTATATATATATATATATATATATATATATATATATATATAAAGCTCAAGATATTCAAATGTATATTAATAACCAGATAGTAGACTTTATATATATATAAATAACAATATATTCAAATTTATATTAATAACCAGATATTGAAGTATATATATTTAAAAAACAACACATTCAACTTTATATCAATAAGAAGATATTAAACTATATATTAATAACCAGATATTAAACTATTATTTATAACCAGATATTAAACAGTATTTTAATAACTAGATATTAAAATAGATAGTTATAAGCAGACATTAAACAATATTTTAATAACTAGATATCATACTATATATTAATAACCAGATATTAACTATATATGAATAACAACAAATTAAGCTATATATTAATAACACCATATTGAACTATATAATAATAACCAGATATTAAACTATATATAAATAACAAAATATTAAACTGTATATTAATAAGAAGATATTAAACTATATGTTAATAACCAGATATTAAACAGTATATTAATAAACAAATATTAAACTATATATATTAATAACCAGATATTCAAGTATATATTAATAAACATATATTAGACTGTATATTAATAACAACATATTAAACTATATATTATTAACCAGATATTAAACTATATATTAATGAGTAACCTTCTCACCCACATAAACAGACCTGAGACAGGTTCACGTCCAGAGGTTCCAAAAGTACGACTTCCTCTGAAACATTTGTGTTAAACGACTCATTGTCGAGTGAATTCATGATATAAATTAATCAGGTTTTTTAAAACAATTATTCGTCTCATATGCATTTTCCTGCACTGATGGTAAAAAGGGTCAAAAGGGGGAAGAAGAGAATCCCACGTGAGTTTAAGAGTGACGACCTGGACTGGAGCTCAGCAGGGATGCAAATCACACGACCTGGACTCATGGAAGGTCTTGGATCACATTTCTATTGTGAAACAAAGATGATATTCTCTCAACAAAACACAAAACTTAGATGTTCATTTAAAAATACTTAATATCAGTCGTTCAAAAATTCAGATTTTAATACGCTACGAACAAAACAATCGTCAATCCAATCATATACTGAACTGATCACAAGTATTTAAATGAATAATTATGTATTATTTATGTTAAAAAGAGAATATCAATTATTAACATATTTATGCTACTTAAAGTTCTAGTTCATATGCTCGATAATTTCCGATGTTAACCAATTTAAATGAATAATGATTGCATTATAAGTATTGCAATTTTCCGTATTTTTGTCTTTCCAAAAATGTAATAATAAAAGGAAAAATATACATTTTTTCATTGATATACTTGAAAAAAGTAACAAATTACATTTTTTCCTGCTCAAGTTCTAGTTAATGTGCTTAATAATTTTTATTATTTCGTTTTTTCAATTCCTGTTACATTTTTTTAAATTAAATCGATCTTATGTGTATTTTTTCCTTAAGAAGTTAAAATAACTGTTAATGTTAAATCTAACAATAACTACTTTTTTTATATTACAATTTTTTTTTTCCTACTCAAATTCTAGTTCCTGTGCTTTTTTGATGTTAACCATTTTATATTTGAACTTTTACATTATTTATCTAACTTTTTTTTTACAAAAGACAACATATTATTTTTTGATTTGGTTGCTGAAAAAGTTTAACTTAACAAAATCATAATCACAGGTTTTGTTCTGAAAGTATTTCATTTACCTCTACTTTCCAAAATAATGTAACAATAAAAAGAAAAAATAGTATAATTTTCTCCTTGATATACATTTAAAATACGGTAACAAAATAATTCTTTATTAGTGACATCGATGATTTTTGATTTTCATCCAGTTTTATTTCAATGTATTTATCATGTCTGTCAAATTTTTGATTAAAAAAAAAAGTCAGATTATCATTTTTTGCTATAGATGGTCTGATGAAGCTTCATGAAACAGTGTCATTATCTCCAGAGTCCACTAGATGGCGTCTCTGCATTATTCTCCTTCGTTTAACTGTTCTAATGAAACATCATTTTCTAACTGATGGCGCCACCTACTGACCTCTGAACAACACGACACTGCTTCATGAAGCTTCATCACCATTTCCTTATTATCTTCGTTGCTAACCAGTCGAGCTAAACTTCAACAAGAGCCCAATTTTTTCCCCGTGGCCCCTAAGAAATTCTTAAAACATCTTAAAAAACCCATCATTATTAAAACTTATTCTTGGACGAGTGTTGACCTTAGTATTGACCGTGTATGTAAATGAATTTTTTCAGGGACCCTCATTAGGTGTGTGCGTTGGGGGGGGGAGAGGATGGGGGGACCCCGGAGCAGATGCTTGGCCAACCTGTTGGGAGCGCCGACGCTCCGGTGCCCTCCAATTATTGCAACACAAAGACATTAGTGGGCGAGTCTAATATGCGTCAAAGTAAAAAAAAAAGAGCTTAAATAAAAAATAACGGAACAGTTTCCTCTGAAGGATGGCGAGGATCTGATGTTTGATTCCAACCGAAGCTTCAACGTTTAGCTTCTTTTTTTTTTTCACTGTTTGATTCTTTTTTTTTGCTCAAATTGAGTTCCTACTGATCTTTATCATGTTCCATTCTGTCCAATCCTTCTGTGTTTTTAATCTGCCCTGTCAGACATTCTCTCTTTTCTCCTCCCTCGTTCCCTTTGATCCGGAGGAATAGGTGAGCGAGGGAAGGTTGTTCTTTGACCATGACTACTCCAAAAAATCCCGAACAGCATCTGTGTGTGTCTGTGTGTAGTAGTTGTGTAGTTGTGTGTAGTTGTGTGTGCGTCCCAGGTGACGGAGCATGGACGGCGGAGATACTCGTTTGATCCCGGGAACAAAGAGAGGGAGGAGGGCAAAGGAGAGAGACCGCAGGAGGCCGAGAGACACAGCGACAGGGGAGGAGAGAGAGGGTGAGACAGCTTGCTGAAGGGTGGAAGAGAGAGAGAGGGAGAGAGAGAAAGGGGGGAGACGGTGGAGGAGGGGAGAGAGACAGGGGGTTGGGGATGGATCAGGCCTCCAGAGAACAGAGCTTTGTTGAAGGGGGTTTGAAGATCACCAGAGGCTTTGTCAAACAGACGGAGAAGAAGACGCGCCTGGTTCAGGAGGAGATGGAGATGTTTTTGTTTTTTTTACTGTTGCAACACGTGGAGGAGAAGAAACACTTGTCTTAGAGGAGCAACACTTATCTTAGAGGAGCAACACCTATCTTAGAGTTATCTTAGAGGAGCAACACCTATCTTAGAGGAGCAACACCTATCTTAGAGGAGCAACACTTATCTTAGAGGAGCAACACCTATCTTAGAGTTATCTTAGAGGAGCAACACTTATCTTAGAGGAGCAACACCCAATTTAGAGTTATCTTAGAGGAGCAACACCTATCTTAGACGAGCAACACTTATCTTAGAGGAGCAACACCCAATTTAGAGTTATCTTAGAGGAGCAACACCTATCTTAGAGGAGCAACACTTATCTTAGAGGAGCAACACTTATCTTAGAGGAGCAACACCCAATTTAGAGTTATCTTAGAGGAGCAACACCTATCTTAGAGGAGCAACACTTATCTTAGAGGAGCAACACCCAATTTAGAGTTATCTTGGAGGAGCAACACCTATCTTAGAGGAGCAGCACTTATCTTAGAGGAGCAACACCTATCTTAGAGTTATCTTAGAGGAGCAACACCTATCTTAGAGTTATCTTAGAGGAGCAACACCTATCTTAGAGGAGCAACACTTATCTTAGAGGAGCAACACCTATCTTAGAGTTATCTTAGAGGAGCAACACCTATCTTAGAGGAGCAACACTTATCTTAGAGGAGCAACACTTATCTTAGAGGAGCAACACCTATCTTAGAGTTATCTTAGAGGAGCAACACCTATCTTAGAGGAGCAACACTTATCTTAGAGGAGCAACACCTATCTTAGAGTTATCTTAGAGGAGCAACACTTATCGTAGAGGAGCAACACTTATCTTAGAGGAGCAACACTTATCTAAGAGGAGCAACACCTATCTTAGAGTTATCTTAGAGGAGCAACACTTATCTTAGAGGAGCAACACTTATCTTAGAGCAGCAACACTTATCTTAGAGGAGAAACACTTATCTTAGAAAACTAAAACTTAATCAATCAGTTTTCAAAACATGGTCTGACTGTATTTTCTTCATGTTATTCTTATTGTGATCGATAACATTATTTTGGTGAAAAAAAAAGGAAAATATTCTAAAAATATATATTTTTTTCTACTTTATATTAATAGATGCAACACTAATAGACACAGGGACTCATTCATTCTGTATGCTATAAGGCTGTTTAATTCTGAATTCTGGGGCAGGAGCAGAGCGAAAAAAAAATGATCTTATTCTACTTTAATCTTTGTATCATTTTCTATCCTTGTTCTTTTTTTTTGGCACTTTGTCATCCGTTGCACTTCGTTCTTTTGTTTGCATCCATTCACTTTCCATTACATCCATTTATTTTTAATTCATTCAACTATCGTAGTATTTTCCTTTTCTGGTTAAAACTAAAAATACATATTGTTGACGGTGAGTTGAATCTATAGAGATGTCATTAGGCTCTGTAGCTACACTTGTCCTTCTCTTTAAAATGATGCATTATTATTATATTTATTATATTATTATTTTTCTTTTTGTTCAGTGATGGTAAATATAACTAATGGGACGAATAAAAGATGAAATGATTTCTTCTTGTAAAAATCACCAACTCCGTTCTTTTAAAGTACTGATTTATTTTATATACTTCAATTCAATAACCTTTATATTTGAAAGTTATAAAGGTTGAATTAATTTGTATTGACTGATTTGTGGACTAAAATGTCGAATTTGTTTCTGTTTAATAAATAAACGTTTATAATATTTTTTTTAATAATGGTTGTTTTTTTTACACATAGAGGTTGATATTCTTATCTGAAATAAATGTTTAATATTTAAATGTTTAAAATTGAATTTTTTTTTTCATTTACATTATTTTGTAGCTTTTTTAATTTAATTTTAAATGTTAAAACAAATAGTGCCACCAGAAATCCCACATTTCAATTGAGTCCAATCAATCAATAAAATAATAAAATATATAGAATTTTCTTTGTTCAATTATGAAAAAACTATCAAATATTCAACGTACAAATGATTGAATTCCATTTTTTATTCAATATCAATTATAATTATTATATCAATTTAATTACGTATAGAAAGAAAGGCTCCTGGTCTCAAATGTTTTCCTTCAGCCACAGGAGTTTTCAGCAGCAACACAGTGAATTGATTCCTTTGAGCAACACGTCCAAGGTCACTTGAATATATCAACATTTGATTTAATAAAGCACTTTCATTTCTTTTCTCTACACAAGGTGGCAAATTATTTATGTTTTTTATGGTTATGATGGTCCCTGAAAGCACTTACAGTAATAATTCTTCATGGAAAAATAAACGTGGGTGCATTTAGGGCGAGCGAGCCACAAATTGAAGGTGCAAGTGGTGATGAATGATGGTTTTAATCTCCTCATTTTTAAAAATTAAAACAAAAATCGAATCTCCCAATAGGTAGAAACATGACTAGTTACATTTAAAGACTTCAAAACACTTTAAGAGATCGCAGACCTCCACCAAGCAGCTCATTTTCACTTATGTTTAGGGTTTTATTTAAATATTTTTGTCCTACTTTTGCAACTTTTTTAGCATTTGAAATAGCACTGATAGCAATGAGCCTAGTCAGACAACAGTAAGAGAGATGAGTCTTCAAGTTTTTTGTGGCGCCAGATGGTAATTCAGAACACAACGAAAATCTAGACGGTTTCTTGCCTTATTGTCAACATTTACTGAAATTTGAATATATTTATCCTTTTTTGGACTTGTTTTGCTGAGAAAAAATCCTATACAAACATTAACTCCTTGGCAGAGGTAGTTATGGTTTATGCGTGAAAGAGTAAAAGTATTGTAAGCAATATTTTTGTGGTAATTTTTAATTTATTTTACTGGCTTGTTTCAGGGTTTTGGGGGATTTTACAAGTATTTTTTGTCAATAATATTTGATTGTTGCTTCATTTAGCTTGAGGACAAACACTGTTACCAAGTATGTTACGTATTGTAAGGTTTTTACTACATCCCAAAACTAAAAACAATAAAGAAATTATAAATCAAAAATCAGCAAAAATGTCAATACATTGTGGTTAATTTGATATTAATACTAAACATTCAATTCATATCTGATGATGTAAACCAAAAAAATCTTCAAGTTTTTTACACATTTTTTCATACAAATGTTAAATACTTCATTCACAATGAGCAAGTACATGGCAAAATTCATACTACACCATAAAAGCAAAAATGTCAATAAATTGTGGCGAATTTGAAAGGAATTTTAAAAGTAAATTCATATATGATGCTGTTACCCAAATAATCTTCAAGTTTTTTGCGGAGCCAGATGGTAATTTAGACCACAATAGAAATATTGTCTTATTGTCAACATTCCCTGAAAGTTAAATTTAAAAAAATGTATCTGTTTTTGAGTCATTTCCCTCACAAAATTGTTTTCTTATGCAGGCAATCATATTAACTCCTTGGCAGAGGTAATTAAAAAGGGTTTTATGTATGAAAAAGTCTCAAAGACAAGTATAATATACAATATTTTTCGGTTATTTTTTTCAGGAAATACCAAGCTTACTTTATACTTCACCCTAGAAACTAAAAATAAAACAGAATGATCAAAAATGTCCAACAAGTATTTAAAACATTCAATTTCTATCTTTAAGGCTGAAAAAAAAAAACCATCCTGCCAAGGCCACGGCATATATTATGGTCTGTCTGGATCACCTTCATGCACTTATGCACATGATTTTATTATGTATAGAGTAAAACGGGCCCCCATAGACTTCCTCTTCTCCTTCAACAAAGACATTTCACAGCACACTGGAGCTTGACAGGTTTTCCTGTATGTAGAGAAAAGAAAAAAAAGACCAAAAAACAACCAAACATAAATTTCGTGTTGGTGACAGTTTCAAAGAATATTAACCATTATTGAGAAAGGAGCCATTAGGATTGATGGTGACAGGCTTCATCTTCACTTGGAGCCGACACTCGAGTGTGTACAGTAAACAGCTTTCATCAAAAGTGTCTTAAAATACCAGGAAATCGTACTTTACATCTTTATTTCCCGCGGATGCCCCCGGTGGGATTTGAAACAAAGATATAAAGCATGTCTTTATAGAAACAGAGTTTCAAGCAGCAGTTGACGATCAACCCCCACACCCACGCCCACGGTACCTTTTTTTTTTTTCCTATTCTTTTTCTGCGAGAGACTTTTATTGTGATCCTTCAAACATGCCCAGGAGACACGTGAGTCACACGGAGAGACAGACATGTTACTCTACAAGTTATTAATTCCTTCTGAGCGCCCCCCCCCCCACCCCCCCTCCCTCCTCCTCGATGATGACTTAAAATAGCCATCTATAAAATAAAAATGATTGTCATATTGCTGCACAATAGACTCCATTATCTCACTGTGCCACGTTGCCAGTCCTTTTGTGAGAATCCCACAAGCTGTTTGCTGGTCTGACTCTCCGAGAAAAGCACGAGACGCGTTGCTAATATTAACCTGGCTTTAAGAACGAGTCCTGTAACTTGCCACCTGCCACGACTCTCTAGTGTGGGTTATTTTTGTGTGTGTTGTTTCCACACAGCTTGACGTATTCGCTATTGATTTTTCCTCTAGCTGTCTGTTGCTGCTAGTATTCACTGTTAAAACACACTTTATGAGGACTTTTTGCTGACTATTTGCAAGAATCTGGTTAGGATACGCATCATATTCAGCGGCAAAAGTATGATTAAAGTATATAACAAGTATATATTTGTAGTATTGTTAAGTACTTGACTCTGGTGTTGCAGAATTTGTAAACATGACTCTTGACGAAGTCGTAACTGCTTTCATTTGTTTTGAAACCAAAATATGTCCAAACATCAGCTTTAAAAGCTGCTGGAGTCGACTGTATCCTCTCGTCCTCAGTCAAAGTAGGGATCTTGCAGAATTGTATTGTCCCTTTGGCTGCAGATTACATAATGACTGCTGCCATCTAGTGGCTGGGAGTTTAATTGCAACACAAAAATTAATACTTTATTGAAACATAAAATGTAAAAGAACTTGATAATTAAATAAATCTGTTTTAAAAGCAAAAGAAGGAAATATTTAAATATAAAATAAAGAAACACGATGAAGGTAAATATTTATATTTAGAATCTTAAAAAAATAAATGTCGGTGTATATATGTATATCGAAAGTAAAACCTCGAAGAGGAGGTTTTTGTATCTACCTGTTAGCTCATGCTAAACGACCGTGTAAATTGCCCTATTATTAAAATATATGCAATGGAAACATTTTTTCCAAAAGAACATGACAAGTATTACCGCCATAAAATACAGTGAACAACAAGTGGAGTCTTTGACTCAACACAACACATCTAAATTAAAAAAATAAAAAATATTTAGCAAAGAACTGAAGTAAAACCCATCATGGGAACAAGTGTGTAGTATTGCAGAGTACTTGACTCTGGTGTTGCAGAATCTACAGACCACATGACTCTTGACTAAGTCGTAACTGATTTCATTTGTTTTGAAACCAAAATATGTCCAACATCAGCTTTAAAAGCTGCTGGAGTTGAGTGTATCCTCTTGTCCTCAGTCAACGCCAAAGATCTTGCGGAATTGTATTAAAATACAGTACAAGAAGTGGAGTCTTCTACTCGACTCAACACAATCAAATTAAACATTATATATATATATATACAGTATATATATATATATAATGTTTAATTTGATTGAAAATATATTAATATATTTATCAAAAGAGAGAAAGACTCAACTTTGTCCAAAACTAGAAGAAGAAATGCTCGGGAGAATTCCTCCGACCCTTAAATGACCTCGTATCCAACAGTTAAAAAAATCAGGCTAACAATAGAATTTAAGTCTTCTCCTGCCTACATGACACTTTTGTGAAAAAAACACTAAATACTGAGAGCTGAAAAATGTCCCACACACACAATTCTGTGCAGGTTCAGCTCTTTTCTAGAACATTCAGATCTTGTTTTAAAAGTGCATCAGTGGTTCTGCACAAACAATGGTCACCTGACTCTTCTGCAGAATAGATGTATTCTTTAAGTAGAAATGAGCGTCGAACAAAAACAATCATCAAGACGACAACGCTCCGAAATCAATGCCCTCGACTCCTCCACTCCAGAACAGGTGAGGTCAGGCAGTAATAAAGGTGAGCAGGAACTCCCAAATGGAGGCAGTTTCCTTAATGATGTGGGTGGGGGAGCGAGAACGCCGGGGTCAGCAGCAGATTCAGCACCTTGGAGAGCGCTGCCGTGTACAATTCCTGCCTCTTTTTTATTTGATAGGGGGCTCTGCTTTACACAAGAAATATGGTTCGGGTCCGTCAGCATAAAGCTTCAAGGGGACGTCTCTTTTCCAGTGTTTAGCGTTTGAATTCTTGTTAACGCTGTTGTTTTATTTAACTCTCTCTCTCTCTCTTTTCTCACTGACCCGGAGGATTCTCGCGGAGGATTGTTGATGGAAGCGTTTAAGAAAGAAAAGGGGATGAGAACGAGAGCAGCGGTTGTTAAGACCGATGTGAAATTGGTCTTAAGTGGAAACTCGAGGAGGCGGTTTGATCGCTCTCTGGATCGAGATCATCGGTGGCATTTCAACGTGGCTCTGAGATATTAAAACAACTTCAGAATTGTAGTTTTACACTCGACCAGAACCTAGACCAGCTGAATGTATGTTGAGTTAAGGAACTGTGTCACCATGTCGTTTAGATATAGTGAAAGATCCACTATTTGGTAACAATTTTCTTGATAAGATTTTGGACAGTGAAGATGTTTTCAAAAATTTGCTATTGACACTTAAGTTTAACGTTTTGACCCATTGCTTGGTGGTTTAGAGCAAGGGTTCTGTTAGGGGTTTCTGTGTTCCGATGAACCGACCCCTCCCCAGCCTCGTACGTGGTGATGGAATGAAGGACAGACACATGGATGAGTTTAAGAAAAATGCTCGTTTAGTGAATTATGCAAAAGTCAGAGACAAACTTACGTGAACACGGGCGCTAGCAAGCAGAGAGATCTATCGCAGACGTCTTCGGATGCCAGAACGCAAAGATCAGACAAAATGGTGGATCTTTATAGTAGAATATTCAGGTTAACGCCTCTAGTCAAATGTGAATGTAGGATTGGTCAGTAACCGTAAACACTTGATTCTAAGATGGCCGTCGCACGTGATCGTAGTGGAAATTTAGCAAAGTTGTTTTCTTCTCAAGAGAGAGTTTGTTCTCGGCAACTTACTGGCCTGTTGTGTCTTTCAGTGTGAATTCTCAAACAGGTGTCCAGAGACTTCCTGGGAGTCTGGGATTGTTTAATCTTTCTGTGTGTGCAAGGCTTTGTGACCTCGGCCTTGTGTTGCAGTCAGTGAATCCAATGCAAGAATAGGATTATTTAATATGAATTAAATATGTAAGATTATCAGTTAATCAAGTGACTATTTGAAATGTGTGTTAAATCTAGATGATTGATTACAGTAAAGTTGTCATTTCCATACAGTTCCCAAGCTTTTTTTGTTCCGCAGACCGGTTAAAATGTCACGTGGGCAAAGTTCAGGTAGAAAAAAGTACATTAACAACGGCTTGACCTGCAAAAAAACTACAATTAAGTGCATGAAAAAAACATATAACCATAAGAGCAAGTGCTCTGGACCGGTTACAACAAGATGTTGTGTTTGCATCGATTTATATTTGCTAGTATTCCAAAGATGGTGTTCTGTACGTGTGCGTCTCCTCTAGCTCTTAGAGAATATGTGCCGATGTGTGAGTTTGTGCTTAATATTGAATTATGTCTCTCTCTCGTGAGGCAGTAATAATAAATCGAACATTTTTTTTTTCTTTCTGTGCGGCCCAGGACCAAATGTGTTATGGACTGATACTGGTCCCCGGACCTGAGATGGGGGGGCCACTGGTCTACAGAATGATACAGGGATTGTGTGGGCTACAGGATGTTCTTCAAAGACCTCTGGAGAACTGGAACTAGGTGGATTCCATTGTTCCTAGAAAGATGGCAAACCAGCAAGGAGTGAGCAAAATGTACTCCTATTTGAATAATATAATAACTGTGTAGCCTTAAGAGGGAGTCTGAAGAAAAGGGGGTTGGACTTTTTCATTCAAAGTGTAGCTTTTTTAAAAGAACAATCAGACCCAGTTAGATCATACCTGATCAATGTGGCACCAATGAAGTTAAAGATCATGAAGAAACTAACATTTGTTTTGTATTTATTCATATCCTTCATTACTCATCTGCCTTTGTTTCAGGACTTTCATCTGTTTTTATCATTTTTCTCACTATTTATTGCATAGCACAAGGGATTTAAGTGAATATAAAAAATAAAGTGGTTTTAGATCAAATAAAATACGTTAAAATTCACATTTTAAGCATGTTTGATGGAGACTACTGGCCCCAAGAAGCATCTTAAGCATCTTAACCTATTTATTTGTACTTTTTCTTAATTCTCCTGGTTTGTCACTGTGTTGTTCAAAAATTTAAAATTTGTATGTATTTTACTGTGTATTATTCTGTTGCTTAAGTGCTTTGTTACCCTTGTCTGCAAAAGCCACTTTACAACTCACATATTTAGCTTGATTTTATACTGTCCATGCCTTTGTTTTTGCTTGGTGTCCCCTCATAACACTGTGTGTTTAAAAAAGGAAATATTGTTGCCAACCACTGAGTTAGATCATTAGTTAGTTAATTAGTTAGTTAGAACATATTTCAGGGATCTCAAGTTTTTGCGAATGTAATGTATTTTAAGAAGCTTCTAAAAACCAACAAAGACAGTCAAGTAGTCTGTCTGTAATCTGTCAACCAATAAACGTCTCCTCCAACAAGTTGTGTATTGGACCAGCAGTCTAAGAGGATCTAAGAGACCTGGAACCTCCCTAGACTGGGGACACCTACAGTTCTCGGTGTCTTCTCAGAACTTCTCACCAGAGAGCCAAAGATTTTCAACCTGTTCAATTCAAGTCTCTCCCACCTTTTTTTCATTTTGGTCACTACTTTTCCAGCCAATGCTAGTCACATATGCACCAATGTTAAGCAAATATTCACGTAAATAAAATTGAAAAAAAATCTAAACATAAAGGGAAAAACTGTACAGCCCTTTGGACTATAAAGCGATAAAGTTAAATTGAAACTCTGGGAGTTCTAATGGAGTGGTGGCCTCCCCTCCCAAGTCTCAGTTGGATGTAAGCCCCCTACATCCACACAAGCTTCTCCGTGACACCAGTGCTGAATATGAGCTGGTAACATGGTGAGTCAGCCCGGCAGCTTTACGTTTAACACATGCCAACGCCAGCCAGGCTGAATAGGAGCGCAGTAGGGGGGTGGGGGGGGGGGGGTCTCGGTCTCAGTCAGTAGCTCTCTTCCTGCTCCAGTCATTTCCTCTTTGGCTTTGTCTCTGCACTTCTTCCATCACCTCCTCATTGTATCCCATTACAACCCCCCCCCCCTCCCTACCACCACCACCGCCGCCTCCCTTCCCTCAATTATTATTTCTGCCCTCCTTTTTTCTTCTCCTTCATGCCTCCATCCCGCTCTCCGTGTAGCATCCCACCGGTCTCGCTGAGGGGCATATGCTGTTGCAGGGAGAGGAGGATGTCAGCTTGGATTTCAACACTGTCACAACAGGAGGACACACACACACACACACACACACACACACACACACACACACACACACACACACACACACACACACACACACACACACACACACACACACACACACACACACACACACACACACACACACACACACACACACACACACACACACTCACCAGAAAGCCAATGACCACTTATAAATATGCTGCCTTCGTCTCTCACTGAAAACATGAATCAAACAGCCACTTGTACAATACCAGAGCGCGCAACAAACACACACTGAAAATAGTCTGGCCAGGATAGAAGCTGGTGCTCGTCTGCAGAGCGGCTGACAGCGGGAAAAAAATGGCCTGTCTGAGGAGGTGTGAGAGGAGAAGACTTGATATTGTGAAATTAGTTAAAGAGGACAGGAGAGAACGTCTGGAGAAGCCAGTGAGAAGACTTGAAAAAGACAAGTGGGTTGAGAGGATTAAATGACAGACAAAAGGGGGGGAAGGAAGGGGAATTGAAACTAGATCACTTGGAGAAAAGAGGAAGAAAAAAGAGAAACACCGAAACGGAACAAAAAAAACCATGACAATTTTTCCATCCGCCAACCATTGTTGCTCCTTCCCTTCTTTCTTCATCGTCCTTTCATTTAGCCGCCCCCCCCCCCCCCCTCTGGATATGATGACAATGACCTTAACTGCACACAACATTGTCACACTGGACTGACCGTAATCCCTTTAGTGGCATCCTTCGTGTGTAGCATCGCTGCTTGTACACGTGTGACATTGCCCTTCTTTGTCGCAACAATAAAGCCACTAAAACAAACCAGCCGTGAAGATACAACAAATAAAAAACCTTTTTTCTCAAGTCAAAATATAGATCCACAAAATCATTCCACACAAATCCTCTAGACTTAGACTGCACTTTATTGATCCCTTTGAGATAACACTCTCAGGGAAATTTCTCTACACCCCTCCCCCCCAGAATCCACAAGTTAATGTGAAATAAAGTCAACCTGAAATCACTTAAATCTCCGACAGAATCTTTCCTCCCTCCTCCTCCTCCTTCCAATAACACATTTTCAGAAACTCCTCACTGATCCCATTTCACTGAGTATTAATCCCCCACATCAGGGATTTTCCAAGGATTTTGAAAACGTCCGTCTGAAAAACCCAATCTCATTAAAGCAGAACTTTTGTGGAAACGATGTCCTCTGCGAGAGTCGGCGACGGCGCCCGGACTTTGTTAAAGGCCTACTTGGTGGCTTCGTGCGACACCTTCGCCGGAGACGAGGAGCGTCTGCCTCGCCGCGAGGGGAGTTTTGTTGCCGTATGTAGATCAATAGACGCCGAGGGGGGGCTTGTTGTTTCAGCCGTTAATCTTCTCCTCAAACTAATAACCTTCATCCTGACCTAAATAATCTACATTGGGTTGATGATTAAACACCACATGCTGGAGGGAAAAAACACCTACAGACTAATGTGTAAGTGAAATATGTAAGCATACACTTTATTGTCGTTTTAAAACTATTAACATAAGGCTTGTGGACCGGGTTCAACCCAACACATAAGTTAAGGTGGCCTATGAGAGGTTCAAATGTGTCAAGGTCAGTTAGATTACGACATTTAAGATTATTTTGGATTTACATGACTTGTATTTATAGAAACACAAACTGGACAATCGTCATCGGCTCAGCATCGCACTAGTGAAGCATCTTACGACACATTCAAGAAGTAGTTTTAGCGCAAGATTGGCTTTTACGGGGAAAACATCTACAACTACTAAATAATAATAGTCTTGCCTACGTTGCGAAATAACTACTTTTTTAATTAAAGGTTAACTTAAGTGAAAACTCAACTCTCCTAACTCGCTCACATGTTTCAAAAGTATTTCTCTCCAAGACGCAGTAAGTCCCTCATCATGACTATGTTTTGAACTTTTTACTTTATAAAGTTCTTCTGAAATCTGGGCGAACGAGAGGTTACGAGAGCGGAGTCCATTATGACGTAATAATGACTTCAGCTGTAATCACACCCTGCTTTGTTTATACAACGGGTCCTTTGGAGGTGGGGACTTCCGGGATTGGTGACGGGCGGTGATAAACCTCCATGTTTAACCGATAACAGCATAGTGGCCGTGGTTATGGTAAACAAGATTTCATCTCCAGATAAACAAAGTGTTTACAGTGGGCGGGGCCTAAGATCATTTTCTAGTGTAAATATTTCAATTAAAATACACATTATTTAACAAAAAAATCTAAATCCACACATTAGTTGAACTTTAATATGAAATAATATTAAATGCAATTTTTTTGGGGGGTCATTTGCCCTGACCCTACAATAAAATTCCTGAGTTCCGGATTGTACCTGAACACACCACCGTTGACCACCTGTGGCTGTTTGCATTGTTACAAAGTAGCTTGTAGCTAGCTAGGGTTAAGACAGGAAAAAGACCAAAGGAGCAGACCAACAGTCCTGTCGTGATACAATCTGCTGCTAAAAAAGCTAAGCTAAGACACACCAAGTATGGATTAACAGCTGGTCAGAAGAAAAAAAAAGGCCACGATTGCCATAAGCTCATGGTGTTTTTGGAGTCTTGGTATGGTGACCATTGGGAACCCTTGAACCAATATATGCTTGTAACGGATAATAATCGTCAATAATTGATGCTAAAATGTGTTAACCAATCGTAAAATACCACAGTTCGGTTGATTCATAACAAGCTCATGATGCTATGTCATATATGGATAATATTTTTCATTTCGCAATTCTATACTGTCATACTTGTAGATGAAAATTCGAATTATCGTGTCTAAAAAGTGAGGAAATATGTCTCTAAACCTCAATGTTCCGGCACCTCAAACATTTTTCGATACAAAATGCTTGTCCAAGAGTTTACATATGTACTTTAATCCATTAAACTCGGTATGTTTCTGTGGACAGAAAGAACATACAAACCCGACACCAACCACAACTCAACATTTATGTTATTCCATTTTCCAATGGCTTCCTGGACTTCATACAGCGCCAGCTTACATTTCCAATACGGCAAGTGTCAAAGGCAACAAGGTTGGATGATTTTTCCTGCAAATTATTCTCAATGATTAATGGTCTTATTACTGTAACCACCGTTCTCTCCTCCTACTCAAACACACACAAGAGAGACACAAGTGTGTGATTAGAGGCGTGGAGGTAAAGGGGTGGTGGTGCTGGTGTTGGGGTGTGTAGCGCTGCACATGCTAGAACCCAACAACGATTGGTTGTGGCTGGAAACAGATTATTGCAGTGTAGTGGGAATCCTTTTGTTGCTGAACTCATTATTGTTTTTTTGCATTTCATGTTGTATAATTAACATCTCGGAATTTAATAATACATGTTTGGGTTTTATATGAGCCTAGCGAAGTATTTGCCTTCAGGCTCTACTATCTGACGCTGAGCTTGACCCCCATTTTGATACGACAGAAGGTCAAAATAAGTGGTGGATTTCTAACTTATACAGATGATAAAACTGTATACGGATCAAAATCCAGGAAAATACTATTTAGGTTCACCTTTTGTTTCCCCCCTTTCTTTCTGTTGAAAAGTCTCTGGAAATAGCTTCACAGGAGGTCAAGTGAGAAGGTCAAGGACCAAGGTTCATTAATTCAACCCCCCCCACACACACACAAGAAGGGAACACCAAAAAAAAAAAGAAACGACCTTATTACCAAGAAAGAAGTAATCATTTTAAAGCCATCCGTGAAAGACTCACGCCTGCTTCAGTACAGCCATGACAGGAAATAATTACATTAAAACCTTAAATTGTTTAGGGAGTCGCTGTCCAGAACCACCCACTATGAGAACTGGATATTTAAAAAATCAAAAGCCTTTAAAACTACTTAACATGAGAGAGAGTATTAGGTTTTGTAGATCTTTTAAGGCTCCGATGTTCAGAGGGAAACTCTAAGAAGAAGCAGAATTTGTAAGTCGCTTTTCAAGGCACTGAACTGCTGAGCACAAGTGGATGCGAAAAAGTCGGTCGACATCTAGATGTTACTTCCCTCGACTATCTAAGGAATTTAATTCCAAGAATTACTTTAATATAATTTTTGAAAATGCAATCTGACATATATTAATGAGAGAGATCCCTTGAATCCATGAAAAGTGATACACAAATTAGAATTGATGGTAACAAATCCCATAATGCACTGCAAAAGTAATCAGAAGTAAAAGTTATAAATTATTGACAGTCCTCTCTGGCTTTGGCTGCTGATGTGATCGAGATAGACGCCTGTTGTTGACGGTCATTAGATAAGTTAAAACATAACTAAGTAGAATTTTTTTGGGGAAACTATCACCTCTGCCAAAGAGGTCGTGGGTCATCTGCGTTTATCTATTAGCAAAAATAACTCAAAACTGAAGAAAAGTTGTTGTGAAAATATTCAAACAATGTTTATAACGGGGAAACAAGTAGGGTTTTGTGAAAAAAACACAAAAAAAAAGAATTCACAGATAGATTTAAATATTGATAAAGTATCATGAAAAAATTGAAACATTTTATTTTAGTTTAAATTAAATATTTTATTGTTAGCATAGTTATTTTATATATTAATATGTTTTATACATACGGGAAAACCAGTAGGGGTTCGTGAAAAAAACAAAAGAAAAGTTTTTTTCATGATACTGTATCAATATTTAAAATAACTGAAACTTTTTATTTTATTTTTAATTAAATATTTTATTCGTACAATAGTTATTTTATGTATTCATATTTTTTATGACTATGTATTTTATATGTACATATGCAGCTACAAGAACCAAGAACATTAAAAACCTGTAAGATCCCACGGATGACTGAGGACAAGAGGATACAGTATTTGTATACACATATTTTGGCTTTCAGTTCTATGAAGAGAGTGGAACAATCACAAGATGTCACAAAACATCAGTGTCCCCTAAAATGTTTTAACTGTATCGAAACATATTGCTTCGAATTGTACTATGAGCTGAATAAATTGTATCGAATCGATATTGCAAGATTAGTGTATCGCGACAGCCCTAATATGGAGGTGAAATTAATCACTATTTGGATCCATACATCTTTTGAGGGATTTTCTTACACTTAATGTAGAGAGAGAGCCGCAATTCCGTCTTTGGTCCTATTGTGTGTGTCGTGCGAGCGAGTCTGAAATTCTACCATCTGTTCCCACTAAGTTCAATGCAATCAAAGATATTTAAAATGCTAAAAAAGGTGTCTAATTGTTTGAGATAAAATATCTATTGCACTATTGTCTTTTTAATTCCTCATTTCTGTATTTCAGATTATAAAAAAAAAATCCATATATACATGCATTTCTTAATTTAGATTTTTAACAAGACTTGACTTTGACTGCACACAGTGGGATGAATGGATCACAGAGTAGCTTCACCTGGTTGTGATCCCAAAAGCTTTTGGTTCATTCGGGGTAAAACAACATCTGTTCCTTCCGTTTGTTTGACGTGATGTGGCATTTGCATGGTTTGCTGAGCACGAGCTTCCTTATAATTGCTTTGCTTTTTTCCTCCAAGCAAATGCAATGACCCCTGTTGCTGGTGATTAACTATAAATAAGTGAGGGACGCCGTCATCGCCCGGTTGTTGATCCTCGTTTGTACAAATAAATTAAATATTACGCTATGGCTGACTCTGCGCCGTAAAGTGGGGGAAATTGAGTCGAGCACTTGAGTTAATTACTTCTTGGAGAAAAAAAAAAAATAGTGTCTCGCGTAAATACAAGTCGTTCAACACGGAGCTAAAAATATCACGTTCGTAACATGATTACCGACGTTGTGTTGGAATGTGAACATTGTGTTTTATTAGCGCGCGGCGTTGTTGTCGCCCGTTAAACCGGCGAGAGCGTAAATAATAAAGCCGACAGTGAGGCTACGAGCTGACACTGAAGACTCTTGCAGGAGCGAACAGATGCTCAGAGGACGAGCATCAGCAGAGTTGGGGCGCACAAAGACTTGGGGGGGGGGGGGGGAGAAAAAAAAAGATTGAAAATAAAAATTAGCCTCAGCAATTACAATTAAGCAACTAGTTTCTCTGCAGTGCAGGATAAAGTTAAATAACTCTCTTCCCCGCGCGTCGATACATTAATAATAAATACGTCTCCTCATGATGTATATATTTATATTATTTATGAAGGATTCCTCGCAAGCCTGGACTCCACGAGAATCTGCTCTCGTGAGTTTTCCTCGCGGTCGATAAGTGTGTGTGACTCAGACAGGCCTCAAGCTGTTGCATTAAAAAACAAGCTTCAGCTAAAGAGGAGAAGGAAAGGTGGACACGAAAAGTGTTGCGTCTACGCTTTACGGCACGATGGGAGGGATTTTGTTCAAGAGTGAGGGGACAAAATTATAGGGGGACAAGGATTGAACAAGTAGTTTCAAATAGACTAACAGTGCTTAAAAAAAGGAAAACAATTAAGAGAATGAATAAATAAATATAATAAACAAATGTCAATGTTATGTTTTGATTTCAAATGTTTAATTTTGCTGCCATTTAAACTAATTTTACGACTTTTTCTGATTTCCAGTCAGTACCATTTTTGGGGTTAAAGTGTAAGTTCTCTTCAATCTGGTTATGAATATTTATGTCTGAACCATAGACTGCATTATGTATATATGGACCATAGCATCTGTGAAATCTTGCTTAGCTTAAGTTTTAAAGTCAATTCGCAGTCGCGGCCATCTTGCAAAAGCAATCTTCCTGGATTGATAAGAATGGAGTCTAGGCGGAATGAGTCATGATTGGACGATGAAAGCACAGCCTTTTTATGCAAATAACGGAAAACTGATCAATGGATATACAATCAAAAGGAGTATTATTTTAAAGAAGAAAAAAATCACGCCTTGTATGCTTGTTTGCTGAAAGTAGTGTTGATTCGCAAGCAGTTGCGACGGATAGCTTTTTCTGATGCCACCCTCAGGTGGACACTTAATGAACTGCAGCTTGTTGCACTTCACCAGTTTGCTTCACCTAAAAAACAAAAAAACATGTTGCCTAGTAGAGCCGCCGTATTATATTAGATCATGCGTGTCAAAATCAAAAGTATGTTTTAACATTCTTGTAGATGACAAACTGTCTCTGACCAGGAGTATGAAATTCATGTTCAAATTCAGTTTTACTGTAATTGGAAGTCTCTGTATATTTGCTGACATCCATAATCTCTGATCTCTGGCTTAATCACTGGCATCTTTTAAGATAACAGCCAGGCTAGGAATCTGATGCTTTTACTTAAAAAAAAAATAGAAATAAGATCGGATTCAAAGTCACACATTTTACTTGTATACAAGAGAAAAAAGAACAGAGTTTACATGTCTGTCCAAATTCTTTCTGAAGCACAGAGCTGTTAGTTCGCTGTTGTATCTTTCACACGCCGTCATTGATCTCACTCCAAAGGTTTCCACCAAACAAACCCTGGATGAGTTATTATCCCAAAGGTCAGGGTCAGCGTTGACTCCTTCAGAGACCCGGCATGAAGACATCTCATACTCCCACAATTATTTTTTTACACAAGCAGTGATGAAAACACCAGCAGTGATAGAAATATAATAATATTATATCTGGTTTAGTAAATGTGATAAACTTCATCTCAGGACTTCTTCATCAGTCACCTTATCAACCTGAACATTCATCTACTGTGAGAAAACCATCCAACGGGCCTTTAAAAATCACTTGGTGGGCCAGATTTGGCCCCTGGGCCATGAGTTTGACACACACTGGGATACCAGTGACAATTATACCGTATTTTCCGGACTATAAGTCGCAGTTTTTTTTTTCATAGTTTGGCTTGGGGTGCGACTTATACTCCAGAGCGACTTATGTGTGAAATTATTAACACAATATTATCGGTTTGTCATTTCACGTTATTTTCACACTAAACCACAAGAGGGCGCTCTAGGCCTGTGTTGATAATTTCGACGTAGAAGAGGAAGCGCCGCATCTTCTACCTCCGGAGTTAGCGGAGTTGTTTAAGTGACACCGAAGATTTCATGTGATTTGAGTTATTTAGAGTTACACGGATGGTTTGGTAAACTTCTTAGCATGTTATTTATGCTATAGTTATCTGAATAACTCTTAATATGTTATGTTAACAAACCAGGTTCTCAGTTGTGTGTTGTGTTGTTGATGTAACGTAACATACCGTACAATTACTCAGCCTGTTGTTGCCTCTATTTTTATTTTAAATTGTCTTTCAAGATGACTTGGTGTTGGATTTTATCAAATAAGTTTCCCCCCAAAATGCGACTTATATATGTTTTTTACTTCTTTATTATGCATCTAATGGCAGGTGCGACTTGTACTCCGGAGCGATTTATAGTCCGGAAAATACGGTAAACAGATTACACAGAATTTCTACGTTATTAAACATTTAAAAAAAAAAAAGAAGTTGTCATATCAAGATGGCAAGAAAATAAAACAATTCAAGGTTTATATTCGATACATCCGTGAACCCAAATTAAAACTGAAACAAACTGGGGAAAGACGACATATCGTCTCCGTTATCGACATTATCGGAATCTTGTAAATCCACATAATCTCGCTAAAGCATTTTTTCCTCACGTGCCATCATTCACTGCAAGATCATTAACTGCTACATTTTTTCACGTACTTTAATTTAAATGTTTCATTTATTGAACAGTAAAGTCATCACGTCCTCTGCCGCTAAAGGAGAAATGAAATCCTGGAAAAACCCAGGCGATGACTGAGGACGAGAGGATACAGTCGACTTCAGCAGCTTGTAAAGCTGATGTTCGGAAATATTTTGATTTCAAAACAAATGAAAGCGGTGACGACTTCAGCAAGAGTCATGTGGTCTGCAACGTCAGAGTCAAGTACTCGACAATACTACACATATATCCTTGTTACTACAGTATCACAATATATCGTATTGTTGACCGTGTATCGTGATACGTATCGTAACGACAGGTCTTGCCAATACACACCACTAATTTATATTTATTTTTGCACTTTTCATCGCTTGCACTTTGTTCTTTCTCTTTGCACTTTATTGTCACATCAAGATGGCAAGCAAATAAAAAAATCCAAGGTTTATATTCGATACATTTGTGAACCCAAATTAAAACTAAAACAAACTGGGGAAAGACGACATATCGTCTCCGTTATCGACATTATCGGAATCTTGTAAATCCACATAATCTCGCTAAAGCATTTTTTCCTCACGTGCCATCATTCACTGCAAGATCATTAACTGCTATATTTTTCTACGTACTTTAAATTAAATGTTTAATTTATGGAACAGTAAAGTCATCACGTCCTCTGCCGCTAAAGGAGAAATGAAATCCTGGAAAAACCCAGGCGATGACTGAGGACGAGAGGATACAGTCGACTTAAGCAGCTTGTAAAGCTGATGCTCGGAAATATTTTGGTTTCAAAACAAATGAAAGCAGTGACGACTTCAGCAAGAGTCATGTGGTCTGTAACACCAGAGTCAAGTACTCGACAATACTACACATATATCCTTGTTACTACAGTATCACAATATATCGTATTGTTGACCGTGTATCGTGATACGTATCGTAACGACAGGTCTTGCCAATACACACCACTAATTTATATTTATTTTTGCACTTTTCATCGCTTGCACTTTGTTCTTTCTCTTTGCACTTTATTGTCACATCAAGATGGCAAGCAAATAAAAAAATCCAAGGTTTATATTCGATACATTTGTGAACCCAAATTAAAACTAAAACAAACTGGGGAAAGACGACATATCGTCTCCGTTATCGACATTATCGGAATCTTGTAAATCCACATAATCTCGCTAAAGCATTTTTTCCTCACGTGCCATCATTCACTGCAAGATCATTAACTGCTATATTTTTCTACGTACTTTAAATTAAATGTTTAATTTATGGAACAGTAAAGTCATCACGTCCTCTGCCGCTAAAGGAGAAATGAAATCCTGGAAAAACCCAGGCGATGACTGAGGACGAGAGGATACAGTCGACTTAAGCAGCTTGTAAAGCTGATGCTCGGAAATATTTTGGTTTCAAAACAAATGAAAGCAGTGACGACTTCAGCAAGAGTCATGTGGTCTGTAACACCAGAGTCAAGTACTCGACAATACTACACATATATCCTTGTTACTACAGTATCACAATATATCGTATTGTTGACCGTGTATCGTGATACGTATCGTAACGACAGGTCTTGCCAATACACACCACTCATTTATATTTCTTTTTGCACTTTTCATCGCTTGCACTTTGTTCTTTCTCTTTGCACTTTGTTGTCACATCAAGATGGCAAGCAAATAAAAAAATCCAAGGTTTATATTCGATACATTTGTGAACCCAAATTAAAACTAAAACAAACTGGGGAAAGACGACATATCGTCTCCGTCATCGACATTATCGGAATCTTGTAAATCCACATAATCTCGCTAAAGCATTTTTTTCCTCACGTGCCATCATTCACTGCAAGATCATTAACTGCTATATTTCTTTCACATACTTTAATTTAAATATTTAATTTATTGAACAGTAAAGTCATCACGTCCTCTGCCGCTAAAGGAGAAATGAAATCCTGGAAAAACCCAGGCGATGACTGAGGACGAGAGGATACAGTCGACTTCAGCAGCTTGTAAAGGTGATGTTCGGAAATATTTTGGTTTCAAAACAAATGAAAGCGGTGACGACTTCAGCAAGAGTCATGTGGCCTGTAACTCCAGAGTCAAGTACTTGACAATACTACACATATATCCTTGTTACTACAGTATCACAATATATCGTATTGTTGACCGTGTATCGTGATACGTATCGTAACGACAGGTCTTGCCAATACACACCACTAATTTATATTTCTTTTTGCACTTTTCATCGCTTGCTCTTTGTTCTTTCTCTTTGCACTTTGTTGTCACATCAAGATGGCAAGCAAATAAAAAAATTCAAGGTTTATATTCGATACATTTGTGAACCCAAATTAAAACTAAAACAAACTGGGGAAAGACGACATATCGTCTCCGTCATCGACATTATCGGAATCTTGTAAATCCACATAATCCTGCTAAAGCATTTTTTTCCTCACGTCCCATCATTCACTGCAAGATCATTAACTGCTATATTTTTTTAACGTACTTTAAATTAAATGTTTAATTTATGGAACAGTCAAGTCATTTCTGAGTCTTGATAATTGTTTTATTCGATGAAACACTTCCCACCGAGTTATATAAGCAGCGATTGCGGCGATTAGATCCACCAGGATAACCATAAATAAAAGGTAGAAAGAGAGGACGAGAGACGGAAGTGGAGATGAAAAGCAGCAGGGTTCCAGACAATAAAGCTAAAGGTGTGACGCAAGAACGAGTCCCTAATTAGATTTCTTTAAACTTTGTCTCCGACTGTGACCTTAATAAACAGATGATACGTGCGCACGCACTAATTCAGAGGGAGCGTGCACGCGCACACGCACGGTGATGAAAGTGTTACCTCAGCATTTTCCGGCTAAATGTACTCATTAGCCTAGTTGCACATGGCTGCCTGGGAAAACAACAAAGTCAGCTGCACAAAAGCAGCGAGCATTCATCTCGGGCTGCTGTCAGGGAGGAAGACCAGGGGGTTGAGCGGGGGGTTGAGCGGGGGGTCTCGCACTCGCACACTCGTGGTGGTGGTGTGGAAGCAGAGACTGGCTCGGATTATAGGCCGGTGGAGGCTTTTCTCTCTCGGCCTGGTCATTTTTAGCACTTCGTCCAATCACAAGCTGGTTTGAGGCCTCTTGAAAAAAAATGGACGTTCTGATTGACTGAGAGACACATTCATATAGTTAAGATATGGAAGTATATTGTATTAAAGTATAACTACTAATGGTGTTGCAATATATCTATATTTTCTGATACTCTTTTCTACGAAACTGTATCGATATTGTTTTTTTTTCATTTATTTTTTTATTCATGGCTTGCAAATCATATTTTAAGTGTTATTAATGGTAATTATTATAATGTGTTATTAACGGTTAATATTTCAATAATGTGTATGTTAAATAAAACTTTTTTATTTTATTTTTACAATTAACAACGTTTGTTCATTTTTATGTTGCAAATTCAACTTCCGGCCACTAGATGGAAGTCATCACGTCCTCTGCAGCTAAAGCAGAAATGAAATCCTGGAAAAACCCAGGCGATGACTGAGGACGAGAGGATACAGTCGAATCCAGTAGCTTTTAAAGCTGATGTTTGGAAATATTTTGGTTTCAAAACAAATGAAAGTTGTTACGACTTAATCAAGAGTCATGTGGTCTGTAAATTCTGAAACACCAGAGTCAAGTACTCGACAATACTACACATTTATCCTTGTTACTACAGTATCTCAATATATCGTATCGTTGACCCTGTATCGTGATACGTACACAACGACAGGACTTGCCAATACACACCACTCATTTTTATTTATTTATATTTGCACTTTTTCATTCCTTGAACTTTGTTCTTTTTATTTGCACTTTGTTCCTGTTTTTATGAAACGACCGTCTGCTGTGAACTGGAAAACCCAATCTTCCGAAAGAGATCTCCAGAGGGATTAGTAAAGTCAGAACATCCTCTCTACCAAATGTAAATAATAAACCATGAATCCACAGATTAAATCTTTATTAAATGATACAAAGATTACTCACTTAAACACATACACATTTATGTATCAGGTCCAATAACCACGTTTAAACTGGTCATTTATGAAAAACTGTTGTTGGACAATGGAAACTTTACCTCAGGATGAACACAACGCTACAATAGCCTGAGACTGTTTTTTGTCTCTTTCTACTCATCTACTGTCTGGATAATGAATATTATTAAATTTAATGTATTTTATTTGTATTCAATATTCATGATTTATATGCCATTCTATGGTAATATCTCTTGTTTTAGTGATTTGTATTTTATTGATGAATTCATCTTTATTTCATCGTTTTATTCTGTACTGTCGGGTTTACCTCACTGGAAATACAAGTTTCTGATTCTAATCATTTATCAGGTTTTGTTGCTGCGATTAACAGCTGGAAACACAACAAAAACAAAGTCAAACAAACAGATAGCTTAACTTTGCATGAGTGAAAGTCCCAGAGCTACAACCCACTTGTGTATTCCAGCTCTCAGTCTGCATTATTTTTGTCGTCTGTGGACGAATCTGCAGGGATTTCTCCCCCTAAAAAAAAGGATAAAAAAAAACATTTCCTCTAGAGGTTTGTCCTGCAGAAATATATAGAAAACTTTATTGTGGGTAAAAACCTTATTGATTATTTTATTTTTTTTAAAGAATAAAATCAACAACACAGGGAAACATGTCTTACAAATGTTAATAAAGACCACCTCTATAGTCTCCTCACATGTTCTTGTTAGGAATCTCTCTGTTATGATCAAAAGGGTGAAAATTACATCATTTATTTACATCAAAGGCAGCAACTATAACAACACATCATTTATGATTCTCATTTGTTTTACGAGCCGAGAGGATGAAAAAAGATCAAGAGTAAATTGATTACAAATGATGGTTAAGACCTTGTGCATGAACGCGGCCCAACGGCAAGAAACGATTCTCACCAGAACTTAACTTTATTTTTTTGTCCAATTGACTCGCATGTTTTTCAATGTGAATCATCTAAATGATATTTCTTTGGTATAATAAAAAATAATAAAAGTGTCTGATTCCGATTTTATTCTTGTGGTAAAACGCAAGAAAATGTATTTAAATCAATTTAAAAACAGAGAAAAAGTTGCTTAATATTTAAAAAAAAACAAAAAATGACACCAGCATCATCTAAAAATGTGCTTAGACAAATGTTAGGAAGGATTAATAATGGAACGAGGCTCTAGAATTCAAATTTAACTGCAGCTACAGATGGTTATCAGCAAAAAATGTATATATGACTTTAGACTTTCTTTTATTGTCATTGCACAGAAAACACAGCAGTGAAACTAGCAACGGAATTTCGTTGCTTGGCAACCGTTAAAAAACAGCAGAGTGACTGTATATATAAAAGTATAAATATAAATATTAATAATATATATATATATAAATATATAACATTTTGTATTTTAATGATAATGAAAGTGTGTGAATTATCATTTGAATTTGTGATGATTTTCAATAGATAATCGCTGCAGTTGTTAAGTTTTGATACACACGCTATTAAAGCCGAACTGCGTGAAGTTTAATTTTTGTTTCTGGCTCCTCCCACTGGCGAAATGCTGTAACTGAATGCTTGGAAAAGCACAACACCCTTGCTAAATACCCCCAAAAAATGGCTTTTGTCGGTTGGTTTAATGCTTCCTGGAAGCTGCAACTACTGCACTATTGATGGAAATGAACGCAACCACCGTCTCCAACACAGCGCTAAACCACTTTCGTTGCGACACTGTGACCCCGGTCGGTCGACTCGGGCGAAGTTAGGAAGCGAAAAGCGTTGTTAAAATAACAATTCAAGATGTTTAAAAATGTACTTTCACTCCGGGAGAAGTCGTTCCAGGAGACTATATTCACGGTGACCCAGTGCTGGTCTGGTAATTAGGAGCCGGGTTTATTCATATTCATCGTTCCATAATGTGCTGTATATTTAATCTACGAGCCGAGCTGGAAACATAAACAAGCTCCCAGTGAAATGTTTTAATTGGTCTGTTCCATTTCCATTTCAATAAGACGTCCCCTCCCTCTCGCCCGCCGCCTCCCCCCCCCCGCCTCCCTCGCCGATGCCCGTCTGATACCCGACACACTGGCAGCCTCTTCTTCCTGCCCATGGATCGGTTGACGCCGTCATCGCGACTCTGGCGCGACCGGAGTGGATGCATCGGAAAGCTACACAGGAAGTTGGAAGAGATGACAGGACGAAAAGAGAGGCATAAAAGAAGAGTGCGGATGCCACGAATGTTGTGAAAGGAGATCTGGAGACTTCTTAACTGATCACAGATCAGATAGTACTGCAAACCGATGAAGAAAAAGACTCATTTTTTCAGGCATGGAGGTCACATGGTCTACGTAGAAGAGGTGCAACATGGGAAACTGTTGCTTATGTTACCAACGTGTGATCATCGTCAGATGTTTATTCATCTCAACACTTGATGAGCTTCATGGAGAAAATTATTCTGAGTAAAACATAGTTAAAATAACCTAAAATAACCTAAAATAACCTAAAATAAAAAGTTTAATTGATGCTTGTTTGCCTGTATTTTCACTGCTTTTTTTCAGGTCAGAGTAACACAATAAAGACAACAATTTTGACTATGTTACCATAGTAAAAAATACCAGAAAAAAAGAAAACTATATCTTACTATAATCTTCAGTGGCCCAGGAAGAACCAAAAATATTGAAAAACTTCAAAATTAAATTGTGTTTCAGAGTTTGTAGATTTTTTTCCAGAGTTTGTAATTGTTTTTACCAGAGTTTGTAATTTGTTTTCCAGAGTTTGTAACATAGATTGTAGTATCATTTCAGAGTTAAAAGATTTTGTTTCAGAGTTTGTAATTTTGTTCTAGGAAATTGTAATTTTGTATCAAGAGTTTCTGAACCACCATTAGATTCTAACATCAATTTACGCCTTAATAAATACATAAATATTAGTATCCTATGATTGTAAGAAGTCTAGACAATATACTATTTGTCTTCCTTCAATCAGATTAAATAAAACAAATATTATGTAATATTGTGACTATTCTTGGTATATAGATGTTTTCTTTTGAAGAAAATAAGCCTTTTCAGACTGTTGTAGTAAAAATATGGGAGTAGTCAGTACATAATTGTTTCAGACTTTTAGGCCTTTGCAGAAAAATAAGAAAATCAGACTTAATCCAGACACAGATCAGTTCATGGCAGTGATTTTGAGTCCAAGAATAGTTCTGTAGGACCCACGTAGCGGCCCCTGAGAGAACCGGGATTTTTCAAGTGCCTTCAAAGATCGAGATTTCAAAATAAAATGTTTTATAAATGCAATAATACACAACTCAATCACAACATGAGTTCACATTTATACCATCATGGATTAAATTAGACTTGTTGATGTTTTCCTCTGTCGTTCCTGGTTAAAGCCTCAATAAGCGAGATTTGAAACATTGTTTCTGGCGCCCCCAAGTGACGAGACATTGTATTTCATGTGTAAATTCTTATTGTAATTGAAATATTGTTGATTGCATTGAGCTCAGTAGAGAAATAGGTGGCGTTTTAGTCCTCGCTTGGACAACACAAGTGTGCAAGAATAGTGGCACTGCAGCTCCAACTGCACCACAGAGAGTGAGGAATCCTCAATTGATCCGTGGATCCAGACGGTCATTTGAATCACCGTCAAAATCAAGTCATCAGTTCTTTTTCCCATTATCAACATATCCTGGAGATTTCATTGTTATCAAATCATCCGTTTTTGAGTTATTTGAGGGAAAGATAAACTCAAACTTTCATCAAAGTTGTTTGAGGCCAGAGATTAATATCCGGAGGGTACACAGCTTTAAATGATGCCCATAAAATAGAGGAAACGGAGAATAATAATCAGCAAAAATGATCTTTCCATAGTGAGATCATTTCTCTCCGATACTTCAAACCAACAGTGGGAAGTCGTTGCCAGGATATATAGCAACATTTAACATGTCGTTTAATTTAAAGTCGCCGGCTTTTACGGCGCTCAAAAGAACATAAAGAAGTTTCGGCGTATAAGAAAAAGCAACATAAAGGGACATCGGCGTCATAAAGGCTGCGATAAAACAAGTTTGGCTTTACAGTGTTCGCTGCAGGAATCCTGGAATCGCTGGCTCCTCTTTTCAGTCGAGTCAGGAAGTGTCGTTCTTCAACAATTAAATTCTTAAAAAGCCCTCGCCAGAACTGCTTCTCTCCCAGTGTGAGCGCTCATATTTAGATGCAGATGAAGAGGAAGGAGGGAGGGAGGCAGGAAAAAAAGGGGGACAGGGATGAGAGGGGAGTGACAAATGGAGGATAAAAAGAGACTTGTAAAGGGAAGAAAGCCCCCGAAAAAAAGAAATGCCACAACGCCCGTCTTCTCGTGTCTTTTCAAGTGTGTAACCTGTTTCATATACTTCTTTTCTCCACCCTCCAGGCAAGCTCTTCTATCTCTCCATCTAACAACCCCGGTTCATTCATTCTCCTTTCCCCCCGTTCGTCTTTGTGCGCCCTGTCATCCCGCGCCCTGCCCCGGGCTCAGACATATGGCGTTCCTTCTCGCTGCCATTGTCGTCCATTAACATAGTTGTCAGTGGGAATTACAGGCACGCGGCGCAGCATTCCTGCTTGTGATGTCAGACACAACAAGCCGGCGAGGGATGGGAAGGAGTTCATCAAAGAGTCAGAGACGCAGATTCCACGAACGAGGCCTCGTTTCCCGAGGAATATTTGAATATTTTCCTTTTTTTTTTGATCACTTGCTGACAAGGTTTACAGAGAACGAACTGAGACAACGAACTGTAGTGTCACAAATATACCTGTGACGACCACAAATGTTCCATTTTTCCTGCTGAATTGTGACTCAATTGTTTAGAATATTTATTTATTTTATACAGACCTTCAATGTACGTCACATTTTAATACCATTTTATTTTCTTCAACCACAAAAATGCATTTTTAATTATGTAATAATTATTCCGAAAAATGATACATTTTCAAAGTCAAGTATAAGATTTTCAGAAAAAAAGTAATTCATTATTTAAAAGGATTTCAATTGTCATACTTTCCTCTGTTGTTATCATATTTTTGTGCTTTTAGGTTGAAAGAAAAAAAAATGCTTGTTTTGTTGCAATCGTGTTCATTTTTCTAGTTGTAAAAATGTTTAACTCTTATGGTGGAAATATTTATTTCATAAATGTACACTATCAATGTACGTCACATTTAATACTGTTTTTATTTTTCCATTAATTAATAGATAAATAGTGTTTTAATGGCTTAGGAGGATGTAATGACTGCTGCCATCTAGTGGCCAGGAGAGCACTTTTAACACAAACATAAACAAACGCTGTGAATACTTTCATGTTAATTGTAAATGTATTTTTTATTTTATATTTATTTATTTTATTAGTTATATATATAAATAACTATGGTAAAAAAAAAAAAATATGATTTGAAAGCCCCCCCAAAAAAATAGTATTTTTCCACAAAAAAATGGACAGGGCTGTCTTTTCAAACGCTCCTAATACTATATACAATCAAATAAATACATACAAAAAAAAACAATAAATGTTGTGTTGACTGACAGCTAAAGCAAAACTCCAGCACAGGGACTCGAACTTGCGCCACTTGACTGTACTAAGCTATCTTGGAGCTCAAAGACTAGGAGCAGTAACCATAATAATAATATTTTGTCAACACAGTCATGAGAAAACATTTATTTTACCGATTCAATCCTTTTTGCTGCAGCATTGAGAAGCCATACAAGTGACTTACTTTTAAAAAATCCACTTGGAACTACAAAATAAAATAACTTTTCATTTTGACCTGTGTTTACAAAACAACTTCCCACATTTTCTTTTAGAAAACCATCACAGCAAAAGTACTTATTAATGGTAGAACGGGAATCTGACATCCATTAACATGTCCTGCCTTTCAAAGCATTCTCCAAGACTTCAAGTCTCGAGGCGACTCCGAGTGACGTCCCTGAATAAGTGTAGTTGAGCGAACGCACAATCCCAGATGGCATTTGGACTTGTGAGAATGTTTTTTTTTTAATATTTGTTCAGAGTGATGTAATATTCAGGGACAGGATTGAAAGCTTCTGTTTGGAGCCCAGTTATTTATAATCTTTGGTTTACTTTCAAATACTAATACTGGGCGCACATGATTGTCATCACTTTTTTTTGGTGCCTGTGTTGATAAATCCTACTTTTATTTAATATATTTAACTTCCCATCTTTACTTTCTAATCCTCAAACTTCTTGATTCCCGACCACAACGTTCCCAGAATCCACCCTGTGACGACAGAACTGCTCAGAATGGCAGCGGAAGAGCAGCGTCGTCTTGACCCAGACGTGAAGCCAGATGGCAACTTAATCATTGTGTCGTGTGTTAGTTATTTTAAAGGCTCTTGAAATAAACATGAATCCAGGAACACTCGGCGATTTGTTCGACACTTGAGCGTCTTCGACTGTCCAACAGATGTTTTCGGAGTTTCACGGCAGAGCGAGCACAGCTGCAGCTCATCAAATAATGATATTTTAGCTGGATTTTAGTGCGACCGCTAACAAGAAGCAACAGTAGCTCCTGCTAGCTTCTTCTTTTATTCTTATCAGACAGACTTTGACTTAAAATACTCTTTTTTTTTTTTTTTTAAATCACTTTAGTCAGGATATTTTTTGGTTAAAAATGTTGCTCTTATAACAGCTAACTTCATGATCTTTTCTGCAGAGTTTATGTTTTTTATTGGTAAGAAATTATGTTTATAAGTAAAACTGATTAAAAATAATAAATAAACATTTGCAAAAACAAGGTGAGAATGTAAAATAAAAACAGTTATTTTTATTAGTTTAGATATAGCTTTATTTAGTCCTAATAAAATTAAAATGAATTCAACAATGTCGTTTTTTTATTTCCTTTCTCATTTTTGGTTTGTATCCATTAAAATTTGCGACATTTTTTATTTTTTTTTTGTTTTTATAATAAGATTTGTGTTTTTATGTCGAAGAAGTACTGAGAGTTCTGTTTGAAATTATAGATTTACGACATTGAATACATTAGGGGGCGCCAGAAACACTAATTCCAATTCTACGGATTGGGCTTTTAACAGTCGCTTTTAGATATTAGGCTGAATTTTTCCTTTACCTTCTCTTTTATCTTGACGTTTTGATCAAGTTAATTTACTTTATATTCACATATTTAGCTCATAGTTCTTTCTATTATCATTGTTTCCAATATAAACATTTTATACAGAGCTTTTCAAAATAAATAAAAGGTTAGATAAAACCAAAACAATATATATTATAAAAAAGTTACATTTCAAATAAATTTGCTTTTAATGACAAGAACATTGAAAGACACGTTTTCTGACTCAAAAAGTTAAGATAAAATAAAAAAAAGTTTCAGATCAGGCCACTGAGGTTTGAGGTGAACGAACATCATAAGTTAGATCAGAGTGACCTACTTTGTTACATGTTTCTAACACCGTTACTTCCTGCCTTGAGTTGGTTCGACGGTGGATAACCGTCTTCTAAAAATACCCACTTGGCTGAGTTAAAATGTAGTTGGTCCATCTGTTCCTCGTGGGTCTACTGGTCTTCACCCAGCTGGACGTGATTAAGTCGTTCAATCTTTATTTAAGTGAAAAATAACAAGTTTTTTTTTAAACGAGCCAGCGGGGGGTGGGAGGAAGCCCCGGGACCTGATGGAGAGACTATGGACCTTGGCTCCCGTTTCACCTCATGAAACATTATGGACACGATTGGCAAACGATCACCAAACGACTCCATGACCAGATTGTTTTCAGATAAATCCCTTCTTTAATTGTATAGTATTATATCGGGCATTTGGACGCAGAAGAGAAAGACAAGCGCTGAACGTTATGATCGTTAAAAGAGGGGTGGAGGGTTAATTTACTAACTTTTGTGTTCGGTGTTGACAGAATAGGGGGCTTGATTTCTCCACCACAGCAGAAGAATTTGCACAAGCAGTTTCCACATATTCCCACTTTTCAAAATCCGCTTTTATTTTCTGATTATCCCCCAAGATACACTATCAAAACAGTTCTGGATTTGTGTAAGGTCTTTCTGGTGGACCTCGTTTCTGTCATCATGGTGCCGTAGCCTTGCAAATAAAACAACATATCTTGACCCATCAGGATCAGGCCGTGAATTGGATACAATGCAATCAAATTGCGAGACATCAATCTTTCAATTTAACAGTCGACCTCACAGAAAATGATCGTCTTCTATCTCTTTAAACCCTCCACACATGTTGACTTGAACCAGGCCTTTTCCTCAATAATATTCAATTAGTGATTTGCTACATGATGATTTTACAACTATTAGATTTAATATGAAAGTATCAGTAATATGGGACGTGTATCAAAACCTTTTATTGTATGTTGTTTTTTCCTTTGACCTATGTTCTCTCTTTGCTTTTGATGGATCTACTGACTCCTTTAAGAAACATCTTAAGACGTTTCTATTTGTTCAGGCTTTTCCTTGATTTTCTGGAACTCCTGTTGTGTTATCAGTTTTATCTTGATCTTTAAAGTATATACTTTATTGAATATTGTTTTGATTGTTTAAGCGCTTTGTGACCCTGGTCTGGAAAAGCGCTATACAAATAAAAATTACTTACTTACTTACTTACTTACTTTATACTTGCACTTTGTCATGCTTTGCTCTTTCTTGTTTCATTGCATCGTTCTTTTATTTGCCCAAAAAGTAGTGGAACGCAAATCATTGGTTTTAATTCATTGTTAGCGATAGTTCAACGCTGTTGGTTTTTTAAAATAAAGTTTTTCTTTTTAGTGACATCATCAGACACCAGATAGTAACTTCATCATCGGTAGTTTGGTAGCAACACTTCCAAACCAGCTGCTAAAAGCCAACAACAAATCTAGAAAAGACCGTGAATCTGGTTAAGACTAGTAACAAAGTCTTAAAAACACTTATCCAGGTTCAGTTCACACTCTGGACGACAATTGTTCCGCATCTTCTGGATCTTGAAGACGGACGATAATGTAAACACAATGTAAAAATCAGCTTTTGCAAATGAATGTTGCATCATTTTTTTGGTCGCACAACTATCATTCCAGCATGAAAGTAACAAACATTTAGAGTCAACAACAGCAGAAAAAAAACAACACAAAGTAACGTCGAATACATCTCTCCCGCCTGCGGTGTGTTTAATGATGGCATAACTGATTACACTGGACATGAAATCTTGAGAATGCAACACACACTTGCCTAATTAAATAGTAGCATGAGTGTGTGTGAGTGTGTGTGTGTACGTTTGAGAGATGGAGGAAGAGAGATAACAGCTCTATAATAATCAGTCTATAGGGAATAGCAAAGCAAGAAAACTGTGACAGCTTGTCCGCCAGTTAACTGTCAACTCCCAAAACACAATCACCGCGACACACACACAACACACACACACTCCAGCTAATCAAAGCTCATCATGGATTCATTTTGTCACATTTACGTACTTCTAGGGCGTCTTCTTCACTCCCGATCACACTCTTAGAGTCAAGATAATCAGGGCTGATGTGGCTTAAACCAGATAAAAACACTTATTTAAAAAAAGAAAAAACATTTATAGACAGAAGTGATGCCAGATTGACAGTCAGTCATGTATGGTGACGAACAGACGGCGCTCATCTACAGTTTGTGTGTTTCTCTTTCCTTACTTTTGATTTTCTTTGAAGCTTTTTTTTTTTTTTTTTTAAGTCTCGGGTTTTTTTCTTCTCCAGGCTTGTCAGGATTTCCTTTTATTTTGTTGACACGGTGAAGAGTCTTTAATCTTCCTCGTCCATTACACCTGCATGTCGTCGGATCTAAATGAATCGTCTGGATTGTGTACGGCTAATCTTTCATGTCACACGTGGAGGTGGAGGCGTGTTTTGCAAACAAACACGACAGATAAGAGAAATGCGTGTTTTTATTTCACTAGTTACTTAATAATGAGCATTAATTCAGTTTTAGCTTGAGACGGGGCCACAAGCTTTTAGAATTATTGGTTGTTGGTCAAACAAATTTTATCTTTACCAAACGTTTTTTTAACTGAAAGTATCACATTTCTTTCCTTTAACCTCAGTTTTATTTGTATTGAAAGTCTATGTATAATTGAACATAAATCCATATTGGATCGGAGTCAAACATCCACATAAAATGAATTGGCAGGTTGGAATTGGGCCCCGGGGCCATGAGATTTTGACAGATGTGGTGTATAAAAAATCTGTCAGCATTATGTGGGTAAATTTGGGAGGAGCAATATTATGAATACAATAAAAAAAGATGAATTATTATTTATTTATATTTTTTAAAATAAAAGTATGGTATTTTTGGTTGAAAAGAAAATTAAATTAAATTAAATTTTATCTGTAACACGTACAATATTTACAATATATCACAAAATTAAATAAAAAATAACATAACATCCATTATTTTTATGCATTGTTATTGAATATTTATTTTAAATAAAAATTTGAATCTTAAAGAATATATTTTTTGATGAGTTTAAAAAGAAAAATAAACAGAATTATTTTTTTAAATTAATTCTTCAGTGTTTAAAATGTCTAACTATTCTGGTAAAAATGTATTGACACTTTTAATTTAGGGACTGAGACCAGCTGAAAATGTACAATATAACCTCATCCATATTGCACATTATTATTATTATTATTATTTACTTTTTTAATGTTATATTTAAATATTTGTATGTACTTCTTTGTCCTTGATGATGGACATATTGGATAATCATGTGAGAAAAGTCAGTAAAAACATGTTTAAAAACTATAAAAATGTCAGAATGGCCGAATTAAGTCCTGATGAAACACTTTCTTAGTGCGTCAAAAAAAAAAGAGAAAATAAATGTGGCGTTTGGGTCGATGTAATTAACGATGAATCACCATTTTCCGCCTTAAGCTGTCATTATTATCCACTTCCTAACGAGAATTGACATTCGTGCCATCGGGGAAAACAACCTCCGTGAGGGAAATATCGTGACTTTGCCGGCTGCGACCTTCATATGTTGAAGGTCACGACGACACAATTTGCATTCTGAAGATATAAAAATATATTTTTATAAATATCTAAAGTGTTGTTTTCCAGGTATTATAATAATATTTAATAATTAATAAATAATAGCTAATACCTTCATCAAACATTTAAACCATTCACGAGATCAACTAATGAGTCGCTCAGGAAGTGAAAAGTCGACAAAGTGGACGACCTAACAAGAGTTTATTCCTCCCATTAGATAAAGACCAGACTCATTGCCCTAATGAAAATCAGATAAACACCTATTTACTGACCTCCATCATTTACTTGGTGCTCCTGCTTCACTTCCAGGAACCTCGGACCAATTATGAGGTTCATCGCCCGAGAAGTCCTGTTGGATTGAAATGGATATAATCAACGTTTTCTCTAAATAATTGTCAAAAATATGACATGTTTCTATTACCTACCGTCATGATGGTCCTTGTTTTTGGAAGCAGAAAAGTTCATTTTAAGGGGTACACTGGTAAAGTACCTAAAAGAAACACAAAACGCAGACTATCAACATAAGAGTTTGTGTTGAAGAATATGTTACACAATATCAAGATTGTATTGAAATATTTAACAACAAGTGGGGACTATAAAAGAAATGCAAAGATCCATGAACAAATGAAGGAATAAAAAAAAGGAGGGATTGAAAGACATTTTTCTGAATTAGGATTTTTCCACATCGTCTTCTTGCTTTGCGTTAGTGGCTCTAGTCCAGCCTGTCATCCATCCATCCATCCATCCATCCATCCATCCATCCATCCATCCATCCATCCATCCATCCATCCATCCATCCATCCATCCATCCATACAGTGTTGTTTTAAACAACAAGTCGCCTGAACGCACCTCAAAAAACGTCACAATTTAAGTCTAGTTTCTCAGTCAGAATAAGGCGGGGAGTCTTCTCCGGGCTGGAAATGAAATCCCAACCACGAGTAGAGGAGCTAAAGTATCTTGGGGTCTTGTTCAAGAGTGAGGGAAAAATGCGACGTGACATCAACAGGTGGATTGGAGCAGTTATGCAGACAATGCACAGATCTGTGATGGTTAACAAAGAGCTAAACCAAAAGGCAACGGTCTATCTATGGTCATCGACCGACGGTTGGTAGTGACCAGTAGGACAAGATCGCGGGTACAAATCTCCGAAATGAGTTTTCTCCGTTGGATATATGGATGAGAAGCATCTGGGAGAGGCTGAGGACGAGAGGATACAAGCTCCTCTCGAGCTCCACCCGCTTGAAATGAGTCAGTTGAGTTGGTATCGATCTCTCCTGAACGCCTCCTGAGGTGCTCAGGTCATGCCCCACATGTAGGAGACCACATAGGAAACGCTGAAGAAACTACCGTATTTTTCGTAATATAAAGCACACCGGATTAGAAAAGACCGATTCCATTTTGGTACACAACGTTCTCCCTATTATACAGTCAATGTACGGCTTTGTATCTCACCAAAGTCATATTAGAACATTTACGAAAAATCTTGAAAGATTTGTAAGTGCGCCTTATAGTCCAGAAAATACGGTATGTCTATGTGCTGGCCTGGTAATGTCTCGGTGTCCCCGGGACCCGACCCGGATAAAGCATATGAAGAGGACGACGACAGGAAAAATGTATTCAAACCTAAGGATTCTAATGTTATGTTTCCTCCACCGCTTGTGCAGCACTGAGCTGAATTTAGATTCAGACTTAATAATCAATTTACACTGAATTTTCGACGTCAACCTCCGGATCAATCAAGCGACTCATCTGGTTCCTCATCTCAAAGCTGCCTTTGATCCATTATGTCTTCACACAGATGAAAGCTCGAGTGCCTTTTGAGCAAAAACTCTCACTTTAAATCCACTTTTATTCCGAGTTGACAAATCTAAAGAAGAAAAGTCATGGAGAGCAGACAAAACAGCTCAAAGCCAGAATGAACCCAACTCGGCAGAAAAGCGTCTTAATCTCGCGCGACATTGTAGGAAAGATCTGGGAATCCTTGACCGTTGGAGTTAATCTCATCATAATATGGGTCTATTTTTCCGGCTGACGGAGGAGATCGTGGCGCTGGGGGAAGAAGCCGAGGCGCTTCACACTTCAAATCACCAGTGACCCCGTTGCAGACACACATGGGTGGTTCGAAAACAAGAGTTTCAATCACACGGATTCATGCAGATGAAGCAGATGCACGACGTGCTGACAGACATGTGATCGCAGATGGAAACGCAAATAGTTCACCGTCGGAACTCTTTCATGTTCTTATCCTCGACCTGCTGACGAAACAGTTACAATTATATTCAATGTTCCTGCAGCGCCTCGTGGAAAGAGTTGAAGATTTTTTGTTTTTATTTCTGAGTATTTAGCTTCAGGAGGCTTCATCCGTCAAGAGGGAAAAATCCATCCTTCCATCCATGCATCCATCGATCTATCAACCTATCTATCCATCCATCAATCTATCCATCTATCATACATCTATCCATCCATACACCCATCCATCAATCAATCTATCCATCAATCGACCTATCCATTGACCTATCAATCCACCTATCCATCTTAGTATACATCTATCCATTCATCCATCTACCCATCCACCTATCTTTTATCTATCCACCTATCTATCCATCCATCCATCCATCCATCCATCCATCAATCTATCCATCAATCCACCTATCCATTGACCTATCTATCCACCTATCCATCCATCCATTTATCCATCCACCTATCCATCCATCCATCCATTTATCCATCTATCCACCTATCATTCATCCACCTATCCATCCATCCATCCATGTATCCATCTATCCACCTATCATCCATCCATCTATCATCCACCTATCCATCCATCCATCCATTTATTCATCTATCCACCTATCATCCATCCACCTATCCATCCATCCATTTATCCATCTATCCACCTATCATCCATCCATCTATCCATCCACCTATCCATCCATCCACCTATCCATCCATCCATCCATCCATGTATCCATCTATCCACCTATCATCCATCCACCTATCCATCCACCTATCCATCCATTCATCTATCCATCCATCTATCCAACTATCCACCCATCCATCCATCCATCCATTTATCCATCTATCCACCTATCATCCATCCAACTATCCACCCATCCATCCATCCATTTATCCATCTATCCACCTATCATCCATCCATCTATCCATACACCTATCCATCCATCCATTCATCCATCTATCAATCCACCTATCCATCTTAGTATCCATCTATCCATGCATCCATCTACCTATCGATCTATCCATCCATCCATCCATCCATCCATCCATCCATCCATCCATCCATCCATCCATCCATCCATCCACCTATCCATCCATCGATACCACTTTATTTCTGATATCAAATAATTACTGATACAATTAATGAGGAAATTAACCTGATGGTGGCGCTCAAGTTACTACTAATGTTACTCATTTTTACCATTTACATGTTTTGTCTGTAATATATTCATATTCATGAGTATTTTTTACTTTTACTTTTGGTTTTACTTTGGTTTATGAACATTTTGTTGATGATGAGTTTCTTCTTTCCACTCAGGGTTCTTTTTGTTTGTCGTCGAAACTGATTTTTAATCGTTCAGTTTTGTCCTCGTGTGTCGGCGAGTCCTTCAAGAGACTTACTCGTCTTGTCCAGACACTTGAAGAAGAAACATTGAACACTGCTTAAACAATGAAGGGCGACAGATAATGGAGTGTGCGGATAAAAACAGGGCCACGGAAAAAAAAAAAAAAGCTGAGTGCTTTAAAAGTCACTTAGAGTTTAGAAAGCCACTTAGTCAAGGTCATTATTGTTGGCTGCACGTGTGTGCGTCTGCATATGTAGATGTTGTGTGTCTGACAAATACAATAACGCCAGCCTCTCCTGCCATGGCTGAGTGGCGCAGGAAAACCATTAAGCTGCGCACAGAAGTGCTGACTGGAGATTACGGAGGTTCTAAATCAGACCCGGGGAGCAGAAAGTCGTGGAACCGGCAGCTTCGTCGTCGGTAATGCATGTTAATGTAAATGTGTACACACTTGGTGTGTTACATTATTTATTCAATCAACAGATGAAACCGGCGCGTGTTGAAGCAGGTGACCTCTGCAACATGTTCCGTCAACCGTGAAATGATCCCGGGAGGAAGAGCCGACGTCACACGTGAAGAAAAGCAACGCGATGATGTATAATCCTTATGGTAAACTGGATCAAATCAGGGAAAGTAGATTCACGGCGAGATTATCATAATCTACATATTTTGCAGCAGAGAACCAGGAGATGATGGAAGAGTTGACGACAACATTGTGCGAAATAAAACGACTTCCTGTTTTCTTTTGGTACTTTGAGAAAGGTTTTTTGAAAATAAAAGCATGTGAGGAATAGTTACTTGTTGACCAGATATATCTTGAGTGTCTTAGTCTAAATGACAAAAAAAGCAAATCAAGAATCTGATATATTGCCTGCTTTAGACCTGGGCTCCTCCCAGCTTTCGATTCATGTTACCTGTGACGATACTTACAGAAACAGAGTCTTTGTAAGAGTTACAGGCTGGTATGTAAAACTGTAAGATGGACAGAAACAAAAACACGCTATGTATATATACATCCATCCATCCAGCCATTCATCTCTCTACCCTTTAACCATCCATCCTTCCATCTGATTTATCACTCTGTCTCTGTCCATCGATCATCCAAGAGTCCATCGATTCATTCATCTATCCATTAGTCCATCTATCCATTAGTCCATCTATCTATTAGTCCATCTATCCATCCATCCACCCATTGATACAATCATCCATCCATCCATCCATCCATCCATCCATCTATCTATCTATGAGTCCATCCATCCACCAATCTATCAGTCCATCCATCCATCCTTCCATCAATCCATTCATCTATCAGTCCATCAATCCATTCATCCATCCATCCATCCATCCATCCATCCATCCATCCATCCATCCATCCATCCATCCATCCACCAATCTATCAGTCCATCCATCCATCCTTCCTTCAATCCATTCATCTATCAGTCCATCAATCCATTCATCTATCAGTCCATCCATCTATCCATCAATCCATTCATCTATCAGTCCATCCATCCATCCATCAATCCATTCATACATTCATCCATTCATCAATCCATCAATCCATCAATCCATCAATCCATCAATCCATCAATCCATCAATCTATTCATCATCTATCTATCTATCTATCTATCTATCTATCTATCTATCCATGAGTCCATCCATCCATCCGCCTTCAATCCATTCATCCATTCATCTATCATTCCATACATCCATCCATCCATCCATCCATCCATCCATCCACCCATAAATCCTTTCATCATCCATCTATCCATAAGTCAATTAATCCATCCATCTATCAGTCAATCCATCCATCTATCCGTCCATCTGACCATGAGTCCATTAATCCATCCTTCAATCTCTCTATCTCTCTATCTCTCTATCCATAGAGTCAGTCACTCAATCAATTCCGCCATCCATCCATCTATTCAATTATCCACCCATACATCCATTTGTCAATCCGTTTATCCATCCATCAGTCAATCAGTCCGCCAGTGTACTCATCCATCTATCCTTAATTTTTTCTCTTCCAACCCATGAAAACTTTTATTTAAAAAAATGTGGATTTTAAATTATTGGTAGAAACAATAACAGTGCATAATAAAAAAGTGTATAATTATTAATGTGATCATATTAATGTTACCTCAGGTTGCTCTTGGTTAACGTAACTTAAAATCAGATTGTTGGTTTAATGAAGAATGACGTGAACATTCAGAGTCGATTGTGTTTTGTTCAGTCAGGCATCAACAAACACAAACAAACAAACAAACAAACACCTGTTCATTTAGCTTCAGATGACAATGCAAGAGTTCAGTCTGCACAACATGAACACTCAGGAAGCGAGCGAAGCTAATGAAGCTAAAAGACTCGCAGCCTTCATGACACCGTCTGCGATTATCTGCCGACGATTCAAATATGTTGCCGGGGGTCGATCTCAGGTCTGGAAGCTGGCGAGAGACGCAGGGCAGGAGAAGACAAAAGACAGAGTGAGACAATGGTTAGGGAAGAGAGTTGAGCGGCATGTGAGCGTCTCTAAACCACCGGCTGACGCTCCTCGTCTGAACACATCACAAGCCGGGGAGGAAATCAGAGCGCGAGACGGTGGAGGAAGACGTTCTCTTTGAGAGACGCTCACTCCTTCGCTTCCTTTCATTTTCTTCCTGTGTAATAACATTTCCTCACGCCGTCCCGCTTTCATGGTATCCCTGCGAACCCCCCAGAGCAGCTCGCGTGTCTCACTCCTGCTGCTCTCAGCAGAGTTGGGAGCAAGAAGGCAGGAGACAGACGAGATAAAAGCCCATTCCTGAGCTTTTTTTATTTCCAGCTCGCAGCTTTGTTGCTGTCAGACGGAGACACTTCGGGTCCAGACAGAGAATTTCCGAATGAATGTATCGCAGCAGCTGCTGCTGCTAACAGGTAGACAGATGGAGGGACAGACAGGTGGACAGACAGGTGGGCAGACAGACAGACAGACAGACAGACAGACAGACAGACAGACAGACAGGTGGGCAGACAGACAGACAGACAGACAGACAGACAGACAGACAGACAGACAGACAGACAGACAGACAGACAGACAGACAGACAGACTAAGAGGATACGATAAAGAAAATCTTAACGATTAAAGATTGTTAAAAACATCTAATACTTCAAATGGTTACTCAGTCAATACACTTAGTGCTCACACACACACTGTATATACACACACATATGTAAACACACACACACACACACACACGCACACACACATTGACACAAATATACACATGCATATTCAAACAAACACACAGAGGCAGACACAGATGCACACACACACACATGCAAGCACACACGCAGACACAGATGCACACACACACACAGACCCACCACTCACACACACACAAACCACGAAAAACGAACACATACACAAACACACACAAACATGCACAGAAAAACACACAAAGACACAGACACACACAGACATGACAACACAGATGCAGATATACACATAAATAGACACAAAAACACACACACACAGACACATCAAGTACACACATGCACAGAGACTAACACTTACAACTACATTTACACATGCACACACACAAACACACTACACGCACACAAACATTAACACAAAATATACAAATGCATTTGCAAACAAAAACACAGAGGCAGACACAGATGCACACACACACACACAAATGCAAACACACACGCAGACACAGATGCACACACACACACACACATGCACACACACACACACAGACACACACAGACATAACAACAAAGATGCAGTTGCAGACATACACATAAATAGACACACAAACACACAGACACATCAAGTACACAAATGCACAGACACACAGACATAACAACAAAGATGCAGATGCAGACATACACATAAATAGACACAAAAACACACATCAAGTTCACACACCCAGAGACTAACACATACAACAACACTTACACACGCACGCACACAACACACTACATACTCACACACACACATTCTCACACACACAAACACACTAAATTCTCACACACATACAAACACACTACATTCTCACACATGCATTCTCACACACACATTCTCACACACATACAAATACACAACATTCTCACACACACAAACACAATGCATGTGTGTAGATGTGTCACTAAACGTCATTAAACACCAACAGCTAAAGTTACTTTCATTTGATAACGTGTCGTCAGGAACACACATGTCGTCAGGAACACACATGTCGTCAGGAACACACATGTCGTCAGGAACACACATGACGTCAGGAACACACATGTCGTCAGGAACACACATGACGTCAGGAACACACATGTCGTCAGGAACACACATGTCGTCAGGAACACACATGTCGTCAGGAACACACATGTCGTCAGGAACACACATGTCGTCAGGAACACACATGACGTCAGGAACACACATGACGTCACGAACACACATGACGTCAGGAACACACATGTCGTCAGGAACACACATGACGTCAGGAACACACATGTCGTCAGGAACACACATGACGTCAGGAACACACATGTCGTCAGGAACACACATGTCGTCAGGAACACACATGTCGTCAGGAACACACATGATGTCAGGAACACACATGACGTCAGGAACACACATGTCGTCAGGAACACACATGACGTCAGGAACACACATGTCGTCAGGAACACACATGACGTCAGGAACACACATGTCGTCAGGAACACACATGTCGTCAGGAACACACATGACGTCAGGAACACACATGACGTCAGGAACACACATGTCGTCAGGAACACACATGACGTCAGGAACACACATGTCGTCAGGAACACACATGTCGTCAGGAACACACATGACGTCAGGAACACACATGTCGTCAGGAACACACATGACGTCAGGAACACACATGTCGTCAGGAACACACATGTCGTCAGGAACACACATGTCGTCAGGAACACACATGACGTCAGGAAAACACATGTCGTCAGGAACACACATGACGTCAGGAACACACATGTCGTCAGGAACACACATGTCGTCAGGAACACACATGACGTCAGGAACACACATGTCGTCAGGAACACACATGACGTCAGGAACACACATGTCGTCAGGAACACACATGACGTCAGGAACACACATGACGTCAGGAACACACATGTCGTCAGGAACACACATGTCGTCAGGAACACACATGTCGTCAGGAACACACATGACGTCAGGAACACACATGTCGTCAGGAACACACATGTCGTCAGGAACACACATGACGTCAGGAACACACATGTCGTCAGGAACACACATGTCGTCAGGAACACACATGTCGTCAGGAACACACATGTCGTCAGGAACACACATGTCGTCAGGAACACACATGTCGTCAGGAACACACACGACGTCAGGAACACACATGTCGTCAGGAACACACATGACATCAGGAACACACATGTCGTCAGGAACACACATGACGCTTCCACCTCCAGACGAGCTTGTTGCCTCTGCTGAGTGATAGTTTGGGAGCAGACGTCGCTGCTTTAATACTTGATACCAGTGTGAAATATTCACAACCCTCAGAAACCAGACGTGTGGTCCCAGGACGCTCGGTTTAAGAGTCGCTGTCGAGCCACAGACACTAAGCATGAGCGACGTCGCTATTTATTATGAATCTTCAACAGAATATTGGACTGTGGTCAATCCCGGCTAGCTAGGGCGAGACGCGCGGGTCACCAATCCATCCCAGGGCATGTGAGGCACTTCAACCCCAATTATATACAAATGAGTATTCATTCAAAAAAATAATTACTCAAAAAAAATAATAAAAAAAATTGTATTAATACACCTAAAGAAAAAAAAAACAGTTTATTATTCCTGAATTAGTGCTTAATTATTGTCACTTTAATTATGAAATAAAAAAGGAAAATATAATACTATTCATTTCTATTTAAATATTTAAAATGTACATTAGTTTTCTCTTATTGTCACATTATTTAATCACATTAAGTATGAATTATAACAGGTCATAAATACTGTATTTTCAGTAATTAATAAAGTATTTGGTGAGTAAAAATACGGTGAATTTGTGGCTTTTATGATCATTTTAACGTATTTTTAATGTATTAAGTGAATTAATTTACAAAAAACAAAACAAATATTGCTATAATTTACGTTTCTTTGCTTGGTTTATTTTTAAATCTCCAGTTTACATATTTTGTGAATCAATATTATATTATATTAGTATTTGTTTTGGTTTCTAAAACAAGTGAACTCTGTAGCGATAATAATTTACGTTTTGAATCCCATAATAAATTGTGATTTAGTGGATTTATTGGTGCAACTGGAAACTTTAAAAGAAACCAAAAAGGCCTGATGGCAGTACAGCATATGTACATTATAACCAGAATTAAAATACCTTTTTTTTATTACCCGGCCTGTATAAAAGTTCAACTTTTTTCATCCCATTATTCATCTTTCGTGTCCCATCCTCTCGTTCTTCTCTCAAACCTCCCTGTTGTGTTTCCAGCACCGACACGCCGTCGGGCGATTGAACACCCGAGAGCTTCTGCCACACAAATAAACACTAGGAGTCACAATCCGATGCGATGTTTAGTTCGACTGTGTTCTCTCTTACATGCCCGCCGTGAATTATTCAGGGGGAATGGCTGCGTCTGATCACCGGGAGTGACACTGATGGTATTCCGGGGGAAAGAGTACAAATAAAAGAGGCGCTGACTAAGTGATTTCTCGTGTCTTCTCGCTCATGAGCTCCGTAATGAAAGCGCCGAATCCAGGCGGCAGTGAACGTCACACGAGACGCTTCACAGGTCGATCACTGCATGATCACGTTCATCAAGTGAGGAGAATGAGGTCGACACACAGATTCTGTTTTCACATTTAAATCCTGCAGGATTTTTTTTTTGGTTTATTTTTTGAAAAAATATTTTTTAAAAAGTGAAAATAAAACTAGTCTCAGAAGGTGCGTTCAATAGCGTGGGAAAAACTAATCTTTAACTTAACACACACAAAAACGTTTTATATCTTTTGGATTTTCTTGGTCTAGGACTTGACAGTATAAAATATAAATTGTATTTTAATTTTTTTTTACTACATCTTTGACTCATTGTGTTATTGTCAGGAAAAATAATATAGTTGTAGTCTTGTAATTACTGACCCTACCCTTGATTTTTCAATTTTGTATGATTTTTTTGTTCTCTAACTTTATTTGTATGTTTGTATTTTTAAATGCAAAATATTTATAATAAACAAATCAACATTACAAAATAAATGTTAGTCTTTTCCTGTATTTTAATTAATTTAAATAATCATGAAAGAAAGAAAAGACTGATTAAATTATTTTTATTTATGACTTAGAAGATAATAAATACCTTGTCTTGTATTTTCAACATGTTGTGTTATTTTCAGGTGAAAATAATCTAGTTCTAGAGTCGAACAAACAGGATGTTAATGCAGTTGTTAAGTAAATAAAGTACAGATGACGTTGATCCTGATTGGATAAGATTAGGACGTTAACAAATCAGAATCATCCGTCTCCGTTTAAGGGATAATTCAAGATTGAAATTATTTTTTTTACTAAAAATCGCTTCTTAACAGAGCTGTTAAAATAATAATTGACTATAAGAACATTTTAAATTATAATTTATTTTAACCAGAATGTCAATCATTTTGGTAGCTTAGATTATTTTATTGTTTAATCAAAATTTCATTTTGAACTTAACATTTCTAGCTTTGATTCTGCTAGTTATGTACAAAAAGTTAATATGGGAAAAGCAATCTAAAAATTAAACTAAAACTACTGAACTAAATTTCAGAAGTAACTCTTCTTCCAAACAAACTGTTTTATTTGTAGCAATAAACAATTAGCTGTTGCTATGCTAACATCACAGATCACCTGATCCACTCGTTCCACCTTATCTGCACTCTCTTCTTCACCTAAATTCATGTCCATTCCTCGAACTGACTTTTTGTCCATCTGATAAAAATGACCTCTGCGTCAATTTAAGAAAATATATACAACCTTTCCGTCCACTGTAATTGATAGGGCTAGCTTGCTAAGCTAACTAGCATGTCCAGCTAACATAAATAAATAAACAGTGGGATGAATTCGACAGGATTTTTCTCCCTCCTGTGTCCTTGCGTCCTGGAATCCTTCTCTCTCGGCTTTTTTGTCCACATCAACATCATTTTGGACGTCTGTGTCACAGCGATCATCCGACTGTCCCTGTCGTCCGTCCGGCTGTGTGAGTGATGTGTTGTAAAAGTGTGCGTCTGTTGGATCCCACGAGGGGGGTTTCTGTACGAGTCCGGACCACTCTCTCTCTCTGTCTCTCACTCTTTTTTTTTTTTTCCTGGCCAGCTTTCCACCTTTGAGCAGCTGTGAATGTGTCTGTGTGTGTCGGAGCATGTGTGCTTGTGTAGCGTTTATTGTTGGCACAACACAACTCCCTTTGTGTCCTTGCATTGTGTCGAGTCTTGTTCCTACTCACTCAGGTTTGTCTGGACACACCGGCTGCCACCGTGTAGAGACAGTCGACGCCGACCCTTATTGGCCACGATTTAGGCCGTGTGAAAGTAAAATAAATCTATATTACATAAAAATAAATAAATATATTGAGAATCTGACCGGTCAAGAGAAGGTTGGCTCGATAAAAATTAATAATATTTATATTAATAATCAATTTAAACATTAATTAATAATAAAAATATATACATAAATACAAATAAACCAAGTTTTTAATAATTATTTATTTATTTTATTTACAATTAACATGCAAATATTCACGTCATTTGTTCATTGTTGTGTTGCAATAAGACACCCGGCCGCTAGATGGCAGCAGACATTAAGGCCTGCGCAGCTACAGCAACAGTGAAATCCCGCCAGGTGACTGAGAACGAGAGGATACAGTCGACTCCAGCAGCTTTTAGCTTCTCTGCTCAAACTAGTTTGACTGATGTTCATACGTGTTATTCATCAAAATATTTACTTCAATAGAAAAATAAATTCTCAAAAAAACTTAAATGGAAACAAATAAAAAAAATGTTGCTTCAATAAAAAAAAATCAATATAAAAGAAAATTACTTATATCAAAAAAACAGATACTTCCACTAATGGAAAATATTTAAATTAAAAAAATGATGTTCAATCAACGTTTTCAAAACTTTTTATTTAAATTTTCTGGTGATTTAGGGTTTGATGCTATATATTAATTTAATGTATGGAGGATTCATCATTAATTTGAATGTTTTGGAATAAAAATTAAATGTATATTTAAAAAAAAATTGTCATCCGTCTCTTAATTTTTTAATGTTTATGTATCTTTATGTTGGTGGTAGAGAATTTTGTTTTGCTTTTGAATTTTGTGTCATTTTTTTTAAAAATTATTGTTATTAATCACAATAAAAATAGAAATGATCAAAAGTACGTTTAAATTGGAACAAATTAAAAAAAAAAAAGTTGCTTCAATAGAAAATAAAAATAAAAATTCAAAAAAACAACAATCGATTTAAATGAAAAAAATTGCTTTAATCAAACAAACGAAAAAAACGTAAATAATAATATAAAGTAGCTTTAATTCAAAAAGTTCTCTGAATGAAAATAACATTTATTTGGATTAAAAATTCGAGTTATTTAAAACAAACATTGAATATATATCCATTCTTTTGATCTGTTGATTCGGCATTTGATGCTTTATATGTATTAAGTCCATGGAAGAGTCATTTTTGAAAGAATTAAAAATAAACCCGAGAGACCTGTAACAACTTGTCGTCTTGACAACGAGCTACAGGAAGTTGATACGCTCACAAGTTTGTCCGACAGTATTCCGAAGCTTCCCGGTCGTGACAATTAAACTCTGCGACGACCGGCCCTTTTTACCCAACAAGTGCCAACTGGCGTCTCCACATCCTGTATCCAAAATCTATTAGTCATTCTCCCTCTGTCACTCAATCCATCTCTCTGTCTCAATAAGCCATCAGTGGTTCTGGTTCTGATCCAAATCAATCCCGTCCTGACAGTGACCTGAATCATTCATCCCTTCCTGCTGTCTCCCTCCATCTTCCCCCGGTTCTAACAGTAGGAGAGTGTAGCAGCTGCCAGCTAGCATCACTCATGTTGTCAGCGCCGCCGAGCGCTGCTGGCTTTTTTCAGGCCGACTTTTTGGAATTTCACCCTCTTCTGAGCCGCTCCGGTGACGCAGCGCTGACATTTTGGCGGCCGTGTCACAGGTTTCTGGAGCAGAATCCGAATGACATTTTGTATCGTGATTAACATCTGGAGTCGAAACATCGGCTCAACGTCGTACGAGTGAATGAAAATCGAGTCTCAAAAATAACCGAAGGTTCACTAGAAGTATCTGCTCTACTTAACTCTGGCACCAACCATTCGTCGGAGTTTCCCAGGATGAGCCGTTGGTGTCTTCATTTGGGGACTCAAACCAGGGACCCCGAGGTGTTCCTAAACCAGATGGGCTCCATCTTTTTTTTTCCCTGGGTTAACTCCAGGGCCTCCTGCCAGTTGGACACGCAGCTCAAACAGGAAGCATATGTCCACAGCAACCGACTCTTTCAGCATAAAAGAACAGCAGCTCTTCGCCAAGATACTTCACATATTCAGTCAACAACACTAGTTAAGACCAGCTAATAAAACCAAAATAGATGTCAGACCACAGGAGGCGGAAGATGAGCAGCAAATATTAATGATAATAAAGATAAATGAAGGAATATTCTTGGACGGTTCAAGAAAGTTTTGAAAACTTTTTTCAAATTTTCCTGGTGATTCAAGTTTTGATGCTTTATATTAATCTATGGAGGATTCATCATTACTTTGATGGTTTTGGAATAAAAAATACAACAAAAAATGTCATCTGTCTCTTATTCTTTTTTTTATATTTATCGGTGGTTTAAGTAAAAGTAGTAGAATTAGTAGAAGAAGCAGAAGAAGCAGTAGAAGCAGTAGTAGAAGTATAATTAGTAGTAGAAGAAGTAGTAGAATTAGTTGTAGAAGTAGTAATATAACAAGTAGTAGTAGAAGTAGTAGTGTGAGTAGAATAAGTAGTAGAAGTAGAAGTAGTAGTAGAATAAGTAGTAGAAGCAGAAGTAGTTGTAGAAGAAGTAGAGTAGAAGTAGAAGTGTTAGTAGTAGAAGTAGAAGAAGTAGTATAATTAGTAGCAGAAGTAGAAGAATTAGTTCTAGAAGCAGAAGTAGTAGTATAACAAGTAGTAGGAGAAGTAGTAGTGGGAGTATAATAAGTAGTAGATGTAGTAGTAGAAGAATTAGTAGTAAAAGTAGAAGTAGTAGAATTAGTAGTAGAAGAAGTAGTAGAATTAGTTTTAGAAGCAGAAGTAGTAGTATAACAAGTAGTAGGAGAAGTAGTAGTGGGAGTATAATAAGTAGTAGAATTAGTAGTAGAATAATTATTATTAGAAGTAGAAGTAGTAGAATTAGTAGTAGAAGTAGAAGAAGTAGTATAATTAGTTTTAGAAGCAGAAGTAGTAGTATAACAAGTAGTTGTAGAAGTAGTAGTGGGAGTATAATAAGTAGTAGAAGTAGTAGTAGAATAATTAGTAGTAGAAGTAGAAGTAGTAGAATTAGTAGTAGAAGTAGAAGAAGTAGTAGAATTAGTTGTAGAAGCAGAAGTAGTAGTATAACAAGTAGTAGTGGAAGAAGTAGTGGGAGTATAATGAGTAGTAGAAGTAGTAGTAGTAGTATAATTAGTAGTAGAAGTAGAAGAATTAGTAGTAGAAGTAGAAGTAGTAGTATAATTAGTAGTAGAAGTAGTAGTAGAACAAGTAGTAGTAGAAGTAGTAGGGGGAGTAGAATAAGTAGTAGAAGTAGTAGTAGACAAATTAGTAGTAGAAGAATTAGTTGTAGATGTAAAAGTAGTAGAAGTAGAATAAGTAGTAGAAGAATTGATAGTATAAGTATAAGTAGTAGTGCGTTCAGCATTCCCACATTGGTGTAGCACCTGATGAGTGAGGTAAGCTAAGGTTGCTACACTTGAAGGTTAATAAAGGCCAGTTCATCATCCATGTTGGAGACGATGAAAGCGAGTCACTGTGACGTCGGCGCTGATGTCATCACATGCCCTGACTCTGGCGTTTAGTCAGTGAAGCATCGCTCCAGTTATCCTGTTACGCTCATGTATATTCATGCGCCTCCGACGCCGTATCTATCATTGTTAGCCATCAGGCTGGAAAGTGCTCGTGGCTTTGAGTGGGAGCCAAAGTTGTTTTCAAGAAAATCATCAAACTTGGCCGCGAGGGTTTTTGGCTTTTGTTACTTGTGTGGAGTTCTGGGATGAGGTTCCTAAGAGGCGGGAAGACAATACTTGTGCAGATGTTTCCACTGTAGAAGAACAGATGCACCAGAGTGACGGGTAGTGAGAGGAGGCTCCTTTTTTACTATTAATCAACTTCTTTATTATCTGTTATCATCAGAATATTGAACATTTGAAATGTTCAATCATTTAATCCAATCATTTGTATATTGTAAGTTAGTTAGTAAGTAATATTTATAGAGTGCTTTTCCAGACCAGGGTCAAAAATCACTTCAACAATCAAAACAATACCCAATAAAAAATAAACTTAAAAGGTCAAGATAACACCGAGAACAACACATTAAAATCAGGGAAAAGCCTGCACGGCTTTGTTTTTATTTTTAATATGTTTTACACTTCAATTTTCTTATTCAAATTACAATAAGTCAACAATATAATTCTAAATTCACTATATTTACTTGTGTAGCCTTTCAAATACAGAATTGACTGAGAGCACAATTAAAAACTTTTATATTTAACTTAAAAGACTGCGAATAAAAAAAACATTTATTTCATATAGCATTCATTTTTGAAAACTATGTTTAAAAAAATTAATGTATTAAACTACAAGAGTTGAACAAAATTGTATCATTCAATATACAAGTTATTGACTTAAATCACTCAATAAATAAAATTTAGTATTTCTTTCAATTTAAAAAAGTAGAATTAAACCATTTATTATTCCGGTGTCACTGATACACTTCTATAATTCCAAAAGCCAACGTTACACTAACTTTACTTTGTGATATATTTGTCGTCAAAGCTTTTATTTTGGCGTCAGTTTTCCTCGGAAAGATCGTAAAAAAGCCTGTCGTTGTGCAGCTTCTTGGTTCACACATCGTTTGTCAAGATCGTGATTACATTCATGATCGTTTGCGATCGTGTTATTAAATAAATAAAGAACTTTAAATGTGACTTTAATGGAGACTTGTCGACTGTATTTGGTACTATTTGTACCGTTGTGTGTTGCTAGCAGGTTGCTAACAGTTAGCTCGACGGAAACAATTCAAACAACTGGTGGGAAAATGTCGTTTTTTAACCAAGAGAAAAACCAAGTGTTCCTTTTTCTCTTTTATGGTCCTTTTTTTCTAAACCCGTTACATGTATGGGCGGCGGAGAGATTGTATTTCCTGCAGACACTTGATGTCGGAGCCGAGGTAAACATGTATTATGCAGCGGGCGAGAAGATTCTTGAGCGGGACGTTTGCTTCAGAACACGTTCAACCAAAATCTCTCTATTCTTTTTCAAACGAGTACATGTTTGATGGTGAAAGCGAACGCGAACATTCAACAGACGAGAATACATAGACGAGAAATCAGAGGCTTGAGGACACCCTGGAAAGCAAGCGGATGTCTAACACTGAACGTTTGGCCGATTCAACAACTGTGTATGTTTTTTTGGGGAATATTGAAGGAAACTGGAGGGAGTGGGAAGAGTTTACAAATATCTTAAGTGTTAAGAGTTAATCCTTTATTAATCTCACCTTTTAAGATTACTTCTTAATCTCATGCCATCTGTTTATAATGTTTTGTCTTCAAATGGTGTTTTGAGCACTAAGAGACTTTTTTGAAACACCTAGTCTCTCGCTGTTTTAAATGTATTTTTCCCGACAAAGCCCACCGAGCCTCCTCCAGATTTAATTGGCCCTATAAATAAACTTCAGGAGAAGTCGGTTAAAAGGGAGAGAAAACGGATGGGAACACACGGCGAGTCAAAAAAAAAAAAAGAAAAAGAAAAAAGAAACACAAAGGGAAACAGAGCGCCGAGCTAGAATGAGACAGAAGACGTACACAGACTCGAGGTGAGTTGCCGCCGAGAGATGAATGTCATTATCGCCGTCTTCGCCGGTGATCGGATGACTGACTCGGGATGCAGACAAACTGTTACGCCTTCATTAGAGCGGCAGACGAGGGAAGATGGAGGGATGAAGGATTGTCGGGGGATAAACAGCAACAACTTCAGGACACGCCAACGACATGTTTGGACGTGAACGGTAGCATGTTTAACACGGTCAGCGACTCGCGTTAAATCCGCACTGAAGATGCGTTTGAACAGTTGAAAGAGAAGTCGTTTCACTTTCAGTGCTGAAAAAAAATGGATAATTATCTGAACAGTAGTTAATTACGGAGCTATTTTTGTCTCAATATTTGTAACTGCTGGTTCTAACCATGAGCCATGAAGGCTGGTGACATCACAGGGGCAGATTATAGTTCATGTCTTGAAAATATCGGGGCCTTCCTAAACGAGAGAGAAGATGTTTTAATTCTTAGAAACCCGAAATAAAAGATTCAGAAGTCATTTTACTTTTGCTAGAGTTATTTTCTCCCGGACATTTCTTCAAAGCTTCCTCAATGCTACGGTAATGTCCGCCATTCCGCGCACTCCGAATTTAGCGTCTGATGACTTGACCGCGATCGCGTTGGCGTCGGCTAGTTTTACTTTAGAACGAAACCGTCAAACAAAATCTAGTCAAGTTGACTTTAATCGCAATTTGCACATTGACCAAACGGGTCTAGTTTATCTACCTCAGAACAAGGTTAATAGTTTGTACAAGTCTTAAGGTAAAACTTTATTGATCCCTCAGGAGGATCCTTACAAATGTTTCGTAAATACAAAAATATGTATTAACAAAGTAACAAATATGAATTTTACATTTGTATATATCACAACACACGAAACCATTGAATATTTGCAGATCACCTTCTGTACAGTTGCAAATACTCGTGAGACGATAATTACGCCATAGTTAACGCAAGACAAAGCGCTATTGGGTTCAATGTTTGAACTTGATTTACTTTCTTTGAGGCGCCAGGTATGCTCACTCACAATCCTGTCCAGGGCTAGGTATGGATCGCAAAAAAAGTTCAAATGGTACCAATACCGATACCTTCACTTCGATACCAGTCCCTGGACGATACATTTTTAAAATACCAATATTGAAAGATCAATTCCGAAAGAAAGAAAATGATATTACACATAGTAGAAATCTTGAGTTCAATTTTCCAGTTCCTTTAAATTTCAACTCAAAGCCGATTTCTTGCCGAGAAAAAAGGGGAAATAATGAATAATTTCCGGCGCAGAAGAATACTTGGTAACAGATAACGCATCAGTTTTTCTTCAGAAAAATCTAAACATATAGTTTGGATCACTCGTTGGTATCGGCACCAAAAGACGAAGCATGTTCCGATAATCGGTGCAAAATAAGTACAAGAAGTTGGACATCGAACCCTAATACTGACCCCCCTATCTAAGACCAGCCGCGATTCATTCCAGAGTGTGTTTCCGAATGTGACGATCGTGGTACTCAAGGTTAAAGATGTAACCAAATATCAGGTTTTTTAAACAGTGAAGGTGAAGGTTGTGAAACACCTCCTGGGCTCTTTCAAGGTTATCGCAATTTTTTTGCACTGACTGATCTTCATTTCTTAAAATAATGATGGCAACTAATTTCTCTTTACTCAGCTCATTGGTTCTTTTTATAAAATGAACTATAGAGATGCATCGACCCGACTTATGAACAACACAACCCCATCAATAAGGCAAAGAACTCCACAAAGACACACCTGTTAAGTAAAAACCATGTTAGGTAAATAATTCCGCGTCATGTGTCTAGTCATAGTTTTGATGCATTCAGTGAGAATCTGCTGACTACATCTTCTCCCTTTGGAGAACATCTCCAAAGATATACATGCATTTATAAGTACCAACAGGTGCAACATACCTTTCAGAAGTCAAGGAAACATCCCAGAAACATCCATGTATTCATTTTGTTCATTACATGTTTCTTTCCTTGTGAGTCTTCATAATGTTCTCTTCAGAGATACATTGACATACATGGAACATTCAGAGATCCCATGTTGCTTCTCTTTGAAGCGTAAAAGGGCATAAAAAGCTTCTAAATAGAGAAACGTGACTTCAGATTAGTATGTTTGTTGGCCACTGCCAAAGTGTAATCATGCTAGTCGGGGGTGTTGACTCTACAGGGATGAGCGGCGGCTCGCAGCCTAATTACCAGAGTCCTCTCCGTGGTGGGTTCGGTTCCCACAGCCCCCAAAAGCCTTGATTAAAAGAGGTTCCCCTCAAAGGAAGCGGCGTCCCAATCCACTTCCTGGATGCCATCCACGCATCTCGACCGTAACCGACTCAAGTGTGGACACTTCCTACCACTCGCGTCCTTCAGACTCTGGGTCTGCAAACGTTTGACATCAAAGCTGGTGATTGGTTCCTAAATGTTCCATGGACCCCATTTAATCCCGCTCAAAATAATCAGCATGAATATGGGAAATAAAAAAACCTGCCTCATATGGTAATATCCAGCCGAGTAATATCCATATCAGTCAAACTAGCTTCCTTTGACTCCCACACCACCGGACGGCAAGCGCGTCCTACAAAAAATTCCCTTGGCTCAATAAGTGTAAAAAACCCATCTTTGACTTCTATGAACACTTGTCAAGGTTGTTGGCACCAACAAAACGGAAATTTATACTCTTGTTGTTGTTGTTTTCTTGGCAATGTCTCCACCTGCTGATGAAAAATCCCTTCACCTTGGATTGACACATCCCTGTGTGCAAAGGTTGCCGGGAAAAAAATGCTTTGAGGACCTTTTTTTAAGAAGTCAATCCAATTTAAATTGGACTAAGAAAATCTTAAATTAATCTAACGTCCTTGAGTGTTTTTCAAATGGACAGGTTTGCATGATCGGATATTAACACCAATAAATAGATATATATTCTAACTGGACATCTTGGAAAAAAAACTTTTTTCCCAAATCACAAAACATTAAAATCAATAAATTGTATATATGTGTTACATGATCTTCATAAACAACTGCTATAAGTTAGCGGGTCAAGACAGCAACCGTGTCAGCATGTGTCGACTTCATGTTCGCGTCAATATGGATTAGCTGGGCTCTCATTGCAGGGTTTCGTTAAATTAATTCAAAGTTGTTTTGCCAAATCTAACAAGATCTCAACCAGCAAGACTCCACCACAGGGAGTTTGAGATGAAAGTTTGATTCCTACTTGATATGATAGGTAAGAAAATACGATCAGCGGTATAAGACCAGGATCAATAAAGTTTTATCCATCCATCCATCCATCCATCCATCCATCCATCCATCTATCTATCTATCTATCTATCTATCTATCTATCTATCTATCTACCCATCTATCTATAGTGGACATTTTTGTAAAGGTAAAGATGTCAAAGCTGATGAGTTCACAAATAATGGCGAGGAACAGAAAAGGAATAAGGAAAAGTGGCAGGAGTAGAACGGAGACTAGAGGAAGGATTGTTGTTAAGTGTTTAATGATAGATTTGGACACAATATTTGACCGTAAACTTCATATTTTGATCGACAGGGTTTAACAAGTCACTAGCATAGGGACAAGAGGCTGTCGGTATGTTCTCTAGCGCGGGGTTTGCAATAACGTTTCCCCAGATTTCGGTGCGATAAAAATGGATTAGCTGGACTTTCATCGCAGTGTTTTGTAAAATAAATGCTTTTTTTTTTTCTTTTGCCAACTCTAGCAGGATCTTGCGACCTGCGACAGTATGGAGTTGTACGTTTTATAACACCTGTTGCATGTCGGTACTTCCGTACTCTTAGACTACCTAATGAAAGTTTGACTCTTAGTTGACGAAAGTCCGATTCATACTTGACGATAAGTATAGGGGAAATCTGGGAGAGGACTGTAACAGGAGCGGACTGGTCGTGTAAGAATGGAAAGGTCTGAAGATAAAAAAAAATAAAAAAATTCTTATCACCCTTGCAAATATACGCAAATATAAACGGAGAGAAGTTACTGTACAGGTCAAAATATATTTCCTAATTACAAAAATATTTTAGAATATTATGTGGTATTACATTGGCACTCAAATTGTGCAGTAGGGTCACTCTTCTGCAATCTGTTGTTATAGACGGTTGAACTGATGACAGATAAAGGCAAAGAACAGAAAGGGTATAAGGTGGTATGGTTAAAAGTTTGGTGCCTGAATGGAGACAAGAGGAAGGCCTGTGGTGAGGGGTTGGATAATAAGATGGATTGGAAGTATTTTTGAGAGACATGGTCTATGAAGTTACTAGAACAGGGTTTGGAATCGGCCATCTAGGAGGCTGTTGGAGTAGCTACTGATGTCATCAAGGTAATGTATAGACAAAAAAGTAGAGTAAACCAGGAATACGAATCTAAAACAAGAGAAACAAAGTTGTTGAAGAAGGAAGGCAAGATTCAGGATTCAGGAAGCCTAAGAGCTGGCTAAGTAGACTGGATGGCAAATGGAAAATCTGGCAGGTTGTGACTGGATGAGATATAATCAGACCTAATCAAATGATTTTAAAGGAACCCGTTATAGAATGGGTTTGGCAAAAGAAACTCAGCAGAGGCTGAAATCTTGGGTAACTTGTCTTGAAGCAACTAATGATGGTAGGAAAGCAGTGGAAATCAGAGAGCGCCGAAGGACACAAACTGTTGTTTTTAACGAGAAAAGTGAGTCCACATTGGGTTTATGTGCCATCAATTAAATAAAAAAGATGACCTTAGACTGTGTGTGTGTGTGATAGCTACAGTCTTTGGTTAAGACAACCCGAGCTAATGGTTTGCCTCGCTTGTTTACTTCTCCTTTACCGATGCATCGATCACAAGAAAAAGACTCAAAAGCCTGTTGTTATTAAGCATTTCGTAAAGGTACCTGTTACAGTGTTCAAATGACGCTGTCAGATAGCCGCTGACACTTCAATTATCCCTCCTGCCGAGTGTCATACGAGGCTCAGATTAGTGGCAAGAAAATGACGCAGTAAATTGCTTGGAGTGTGCTCAGCTCTTACTTCCATCAAAGTCTCCCTCAAATCATGACCTTGCTGAAAAGCTACACTTTCCTTTCTCAAAAATCCTGGGTGGTGCCGTCTGGCTGTCTAACGGTAGTAAAAAAAAAGATGTCAGGAAGTTTGAAATACTTAGCGTGCATATTTTCTGATATCGCGAAACAGCAAGACGTGGATTAAGCCTCATGACCCGGTGAGAATCGTCCCGATCGTCAGAAGCGCCGTTGGAATGATCAGAGAAAATAGAAAATAGTGTCGGACTGTGACGGATTGAAGGAGAAAAGGGAGGGGTGCTGCCGACATGTTTCCCTCTCTCCAAGATTGATAAAAGGGAGATATTTCTGTAACTGCAGGCTAATTCAATGAGATGTCGCTGGGGATTTACAGGCATGGCTTCAAAACAATTAGCTGGAGAATGTGAGCTGTTTAAAAGAAGAAAAAAAAATAGAGGGAGAGATCTTAATGCGGCGACGGGTATTTCCCCACGGAAGAATCATCTCTACAACCTCTTTATACAATCCACTGTCTTGTAATACCGCAAGCCAATCACCTCCGTCTCATTTCACACCCATTTTTTTTTTTCTTCACGGCTTCAGGGCGAGGGACAAAGCGGCAGACATTAAACGAGGAAAAAAAAGGTAAGGAGCGAAAGGAGGCACGAGAGAATGAGAGGCTGTTACAGACTAAAAGAAACCAATAAAAGCACTGTAAAGGGAACAAAACAGACAAACGACAAGAAAGGCACCAGGAGGTATAAATAAGGCTCAGCGGAAGACAGGTTGCCATTGTCCGGGAGAGCTGGGGGGATTAAAACACTCCACTCTCTTTATGAGAACTTCCTGCTTGTTGCCCTCTTTATTCCGAGGGCCAATCAGTGAGACCATCTGTCCGTGGGGGCCAATCAGTCGTCGCGCAGAAGAACCAAGTCAGCATGTCCTTGTCCACAGGTAATCAGAGACAGCGCTCCACTGCCAAACGCTTCTCACATACTCTTAACCCGCCGTCAGCCTCCACAGAGCAGTAATGCACCTGATTTATCGCCGTGTAATAACACTTCCACCGACCACTGTTTCCTTCCGGAATCCATAACTTCCCCAGTTAGAGGCGTTAGCTCTCAAAGTATATAGAAATCAACTCCTGATAGTCCACTTCTTTTTTTAAGAAATTTAAAGCTTCATCTGGTGAGATTATGTTGAAAGAAATGACTACAATAAGGAGATAAATGTCCAGTCTTTCCTGATTAGTTTTGTTCCGTTACTTCCTGTTCTGCCCTGTGTTTTGCTGACAGTTGACAGGGAGGTTTTTTTATGGTGTTGGTCGGTCCTCTGGAGACACAGGACTGTCATTATCCAATCTTATAAGCCCTACTTTTACGCTGGATTTTCTTTAGACCGGCGTCTGCTCATTACTCAGTTCCACCTAGTAACTCTTCCCTTTTTTTGGACCCTTTTATTCTTGGACTTTGTGATTTCTTGGCGGTTTACTTGTTAGCTTTTTTTCGTTACTCTAGTTTTTGGTGACTTTCTCTCTTTTGTGTTTTTCCCTCAGGGGAATTACAGAAAGTGACAGCCAGACGCACAATCCACTGTGTTTTTCGACTGGGATAAAGACTGTGTTGGATATTTATTGTTGGGATAGGATTCTGATAACTTAGTAATTTTGCCTCACCGTTTTCTTTTGTCGTATTTTTGCTCTAAATTACTTCGGAAATTTCTCTGCTCTGCATTTCTATCGTCTTTCGCTCCCGGGTCTCCTTGTTCAATAAATTTTAACAATCATGAATGTAATCCCGGATCAAAAGTCAACGACTTTTGGTGAATAAAACTCAATCTATAGCTTTAAAAAGCAGCATTTTTAAATGCATTTATAAGATGAACACACAGGTGTTTCTCCTCTTGTGTTAGGTCATCGTAACAAATGCATTTTTGTACAGCAGAATATTCACAATCACGTCGGATCAGTGCGGTGCAGCGGCCCGAGTCATGAGCAAACTCCCCCTCACTCCCTCCACCAAGTATGATAAATGGACTTCTCCCCGGAGAGTAAACAACAGAACAATTCGAGCCGGACCCGACCTCTCACTGTCACTTTCAGGGATGCAGAGTCACAAGAAGTGCAGCGGGAATACATACAGTTGTTGTGAGCAGCAGCCTCTGACCCACAAGGTTTTGAAGAAATGTTTAACGTCTTTAAATGAAAATAATGAATGTTGATATAAAATCAAATAGAAAAGTATTACATTTTTTACTTTTTCAAATGTCCCCTTTAAATAATGTTGTATTTATTTAATCTGGAATAAAAATATAATGCTAGATTAATTTAAATATTAAACTTAAGCAAATTATGAGCATATATATGAAAAATAATTCCAATGGATCTATTATAAATGCTCGGATTTAAAATATATATAAAAAAAAACCCATTAAAACCAAAACAAAAAATTACAAAAAATTTAGAAAAAGTGTAATTATGTATATATGATACATTTTGTTCAAAAATAAATAGTATGTATACGCAGTAATTGTTAAGTCTTAATTTAAATTGCAATTAATTTAAACGTTTTAGAAGTGAAAATACATTTATAAATGTTATTCTTTTAATATTTTGTTTACTGTAATATATCTTGTCGAAATGAGTAATATAATGGGAATGAAGAGTATATTTATGGTAATACATTCCCAGTACAAATATTTGTTTCTTCATAATGCAATTATTTTTAACTTAAAACATGAAAGATTCACCGTTGGTACATGAATGCACCACAGACATATGTGAAATTTTGAGAGATTTAATTAAATTGAAACAATTACATTTTTAAAAAGTTGCCAAGTTTACTTCTAACATTAGATCTTCTTTATTTTATATACTGATAATTATTATACAATTCCCGGGTAGGTGTGTATTTCATAGCCATACACCCAACCATGTTTAGGGAAAAAAAAAAACTCCAAAGGAAATCAATCAAATGTATTATAAATATATACGAGTGCATATTTAACCACACTGTAATATTATTCAGACTCTTTCTCAAATAAATATGTATTTCGTGGCCTTTTGCGAGTAACAAGTGGGAAAGATAAATTTAATGGAGGACTTGACACCAAGATTAATGGCTGTACTTGAGGGTTCATGTTGAACTCCTGAAAACAAACACCCTTGAAGCAAGAATCTCCTCGACAACATTTCCACTGGTCTTCCCCGGTTTTCGGCTTTTTCCCCGTCCTCCGCGGTATTTGCATGTTGGGGTGTCTCTCACGCTTGGGACCAATTAAATGATAACGCTACGCCGTTACAGGTTTATGTAAATGTTCTCTGCCAAAAGCTTGTATTGATAAATGGCGTAGAATTACAGAACAGCAAATAACTTCAGGTGCTTTACATTATTTCCCTCCTTTAATTGATAAGGTTGGGGACGGCGGAATGTGGCGTCTCCACTTCCCTTCTCAAGGGTCATTTAACGTGCAGGGAATGAAAGGATGGCGGCGAGGAGGCGAAGAAGAAGAAGACGAGCGCGGCGGACGGTGTGTTTCGGCGAGGAGGACATCAATGAGAAACGCGGCGCAGTCGGCATCATTAAAGCTGCATGCATTAGGCGATACTTTGCACATCATCGCTGCATTAGATGACCTGGATCAACAGTGCCGGTCACAGCTGTGACGCTCACATCGCAGCTCATTTCTGAATCAACAGAGCACAAAAATTAGGTTTGTATTAAACCAACAATGGACACGCTCACCCACACCCTCTCAGAACACACACACACACACACACACACACATGGTTTAAGTTTTATAAATCTGATCCCAAACTAATGACGCGGTGCCTGATAATCATTTAGCAAGTGATTGTTTGATAATTGGACTATTTGTATGAAGGAACCGCAGCCATTCGTGTCTGATGATGGATATTACAAAGCAATGCAGCGTTCGCTAACATACGGACAATAAAGTTTTGAGTGAAAGACACAAGCAAAAGTGCGGCGTTGGGGCCCTTTGACCACTTATTTTTAATAGTTGAATGATTAAAGCGATTCTATGCAGTTTGAAGTCGAGCGACGCCAGCGGACTAAGGGGTAGTGTTTAGCTCGACGGGAGACCATATTTCCCATGAGCACTCGCTAAACGTCGCAGAAGTTGCCATGTCCCGGTTTGCAGAAGTTGGACGAATTTTCCAGTTTCCAGACTTCTATTGATGAATGAAGGATGCATATATCGATGAGGTAATGAATCAGATAGTGGATAATAAAAGACATGTTATGACGGCTTTGTAAATAACATAACTTTAAGTTTGTCACTCCCACCACAACCAGCGTAATATGTAGCATGTCGACAACATCCCGAAGAACTTTTATAGTGAAAATAAAACTCTCACAAAACCCCTCAAGTCACGGTATATGAGTCATTCAACTAGTTTTAAGTTGATGAGTCGTCCAAGTTATTTGAGTACAAAGATATTACTGTAAGGTACCCAAAACTACCTAGAGCTCCTTTAACATAACTTTTAAGGCATATTTTACTTGTTTTTATTTGTCTATTTGGGTGTTGTCTTCCCTAAAAGTAAGTTAAAATGCTTTCTTTTTCATGTAATAATTGATGATGATACTAAAGTATTTCATCATTTATAATAAAGCATATTGTACATTCAGGCATTTAAGCACGATTCTGTAATTCTAGGGCATAAATATGCTTTGTAATAACCCTAAAACGTTTGATCTTTTTTCCAAATTTTGTCTTAGTACTTCAGTATTCAACTGTCACAGTATAGTATTTCAACTTTATTGATCGTCCCTGAAATAAAATGTGAACAAAATTGTCTACTAACACAAAAGCACAAAAAAAAAAGTATTGTATTGAAATTACACTTCAAAACCAAGCAACAATTAAAAGAAAAATATTAACCTTTAATATATATTTTTAGTAATAATAATAATATTGCACAGAAATACCAAGCAATATCAGTATTTTAAAAGAATGTAAGAACAAAAGTGTTTCATATAAAGTTTTAGGATAATTAAGGAGCAAGTCTCGAACTTATGGGTCAAAATACTGTTGTGACATGGACGATAAAAAAACTTTTGTCGGTCAAAACCTATTACTTTTATTAATTGATAATAGTATTAATAACATCAGTGGAATAGATCCTCTGTGCAATAATAACCTGCACTGGAATGTACATATTTATATATACACCTTGTTACATAGAACATATTGACTGTATTTTTGATATTTTAAGATTAGTAGTAGTGAAGTAGAGAAGTATGTATATTTAAGTAACCCAAAAATGTTAGACTTTAACTTTAGCCACTGTCTTCTAACAATGTAAGAGGAGTAACTTAAAAATGATTTCGCCCTCGGAATAATACAGTATTCTGATTCCGATGTAGAAATATAAAATCCATCCAATGTTGCCGAGCAATACATTATTGTTTTGCAAATTTTAAGAGGTTAAAGTCAAATTTCACTAATTTTCTACTCATCATCAGACTAATCCACGTCTTTTTAGTAACAGGCAGAAATGTATGTTCATATGACGCTCAAGAACGGTGCTCAATTTCCTTCGTCCAAAAAGAAAAACGTAAAAACATCCAAATACTTTCAAACTGCGTGTCTGTAACGTTGATCTTGTATTGAAGCTTCGACAAGAAAAATTGTTCCAATAAAACATAAACAAGTCTAAAGTTTAGGCATGTTTGTAGGAGAAGCTAAAAGGCTAACATGCTATACAGACAGGAAACACTCAACAGGGCAATGAGGAGTGGAAGCTAACCGCGCTAATGTGTGCAACAAGCTAGCTGTGCTCACCGCAATTTAACTTTTCCTCATAATTACCGCTTCTGTTTACAGAGAACTTATCGGATTAAAGGTTCATTTCTTATCCTCAAACTAACGCAACTTGACACAAACATTAGCGGCCACGTCGTTGTACTCGCGTGTTTAATTGACACTTAAAAACAACAGCAATCATTCACCGAGGCTAAAACTAATTTAAGGGGGTTTGGGATTATCTTGAAAACGACATTTAAACCGCGGCCTCGTACGTGGGCTCACCCGGCTAATCCGTCCCCGGCTCCGAGACCCCGGGAAAGCCAAATTGATGAGCAAACAAGTGTCGAGTGTTTCCTGAGGGTCAATTTTGTCTTGGTGGAAGAGCGCCGGCGGGCCCCCCCGACACGTGGAGCGCAGAGATACTCCCTCGCTCTCCAGAAGCTTTTCCACTTACAGCCGCGCTTGTGTTGTTGTCAATTCTAATTAAGTTCAAGTAATCATTAATGGCCTCTGGCAATTGTTTTCTTCTGTGTCTTTCAAACGCTATTATCACAGTCTTTACAAGCACAGCAACTTTAGCCTTCATGTCACACTACATAAGCATTTATAATTAAACACCGGCGCTTTTATCGCGGCCTCCATACAGTAGATCTTCGGAACGCACTCCTGTAGAACCAGGAGAAAATTAAAAATGACTCTTTAAAGACGATTTATCGTCGTGAATTTTGACCGAGTTGCTAAATGAAGATAAACATTAAACTGATTTGTATCCACGATCGCGAAATAAAACTCTAATTGATATCGAATCGCGAGTGTTGCGTCTACCTTCATCTTTTCAAGCCTTTCAAGTTTTCCGTCCTCGCTGGAAACGAGCAAGAAGTTCCGCTCTGATCCTCCTTATCTGTCTTTACAATCGATATTGCAGCTATAGAAACGGCACCTATGGAGCAACATGACTAATGGAGCTGTAGGCCTCGCGCAGACTTTGAAGGCTCTCGTAGTCGCATCTATAGGGCGAGCTCGAAATGACAAATACGCCGCTCAATAACAAGATTATCTCGTGGGATAGTTGAGCTCACACGGATAACTCGAGAATTAAATCACATGTTGTCGCGGGTTTGCTTTACAAAGTGCTTCAATACAGGGGTCCCCTTTTGGCACCATCGACTGGTTAAATGCAAGTAAGTATGTAAACTCCAACTTTAAATTCACCTTCAAATAAAAACAGTCAAAATAAATTATATCGCAATTGTGTTTCACACATTTTTACTAGTTTACGGGTTACATTTTTTTGGTAAACTTGACAGAAACTAGGGTCTTGACATGTCACAGGCTGATAGAACTTCAGAGTAAATACCATCCTTTTTCAAAAATAAAACACCTTTCAGACAGTAGTTATTAATACATCTTAAATTATACGAATTATTAAAGAAATAGACAAGAGAATCAAATAATTAAACATATATAAAGTGTGTCGGTGCCGGCCAATGATTAGTTATGAACAACCTGATCCCAATAACTTTACTTACATAGTTTTAAAATGAACTGCAAACAGTTGGATGAAAGGGAAAACTGTATCGTTATAGATGTTAGGGGTGTATGATACTGTAGTAACAGGGATACATTTTTAGTTATGTCGAGTACTTGACTCTGGTGTTGCAGAATTTACAGACCAAATGACGAAGTCGTAACTGCTTTCATTTGTTTTGAAACCAAAATATGTCCAAACATCAGCATTAAAAGCAGCTGGAGTCGACTGTATCCTCTCGTCCTCAGTCATCGCCAGGATCTTGCAGAATTTCAGGACGTAATGTTTGCCATAGTGGCTGCCATCTAGTGGCCGGAAGTTGCAAAACAAACAGTTTATATATTATATACTGTAAATATTCCATGTTTATAGAAAAAATTGGATTATTTTATTTTGAACACATTTTATTGAAATAAAAACAATGATAAACAAATAAATATGATTCAAAAGACTTATAAATAATAATATATGTATACATTGTATTTTTTTTTAAATATAAAATGGATACATCGCTTTTGTTATAGTATACTGGAGAAAAAAAATACGATCGACATTTCATCACAATGGTAATACATGTTTTCTAAAACTTAAAAAGATTATACTAATAAAATAGAATGTACTGTATATACAAGAATACCATAAGGTCAGTAGAAATTATACTTTATAAAAAAATCGACATCTTTATTAACTGATTTGGCTTTCAAGCATATGCCAATATAAAAAAGGGAAAAAGCAGAACATTTACATTTTTACAGATACATTTTTCAGCCAAAACAACTTTTAAAACAATTATGAGGTAAATATTTTGGAAAAATTCTTTATTTTAAGAAGCAATATTATTAGTTTGCTCTTTGCTCATAGACTGGAAAAGGAACAAAGGATTCAATGGCCAGCGGATGCTGTAAAAGGAAACCCATCTGTTACGGAAACAGATATTTGTTACGTGTATATTATTGACCAGGGATTCTCGTTTATATGTCTGCTTTACCATAACTGTTAAATACTTCCTTCATCGGAGTCTGACAGTAAGAACAAGCCATACCAAATTACCGTCTCCGGGTTCATAACAGAAAAAAAGTCAGTAAATACATAATAACACTATTTATAAAATAAACAATTACATTTAAATTAACACTCTCAGTTCTCTAAAATATCAAAATTTTAGGCCCTAAAACTTTGATATCTTTTAAACCTTCATAGAGAGTGATTTGATGTAGGTGTAGGATATAACAGCAAAAAGCATACAGTCTGGATTTTTAGTTAGCTACTCTAAAAAAAATAATTTACCACCTAAAAATGGGTGGTCCTATATTTTTTTTGTCACACACTGTATATGAAAAAAAAAGCGGCCTAGTGCCATTTTCGTTTTTTATTTAGTTTTGGCCACAGCGTGCTGTGCAGTTAAAAACCATACAAGTGAAGGAAAAAACCTTCTTAAATCCAGGTGTAACTACCGAAAACCATCAAAAATGTAATAAACTTAATAACCTCAATATCTAACAATTCCAGAATGTTTTTGGAAATCTATTGACAATTTTTTTCCCAGTTAAACTGTTTACAAACCAACAAACATAATTGAAAGAGATAATCTCGGTCACTATTTGGTGTAGGTTCATAACATTTAGTCGGATAAAAGTGCCAAAAAAAAAGATTTATTTCAACAGGTTTGGAAATGAGAAAACTAAGGCATCCAAGCTACCGACACAACAATTGAGTTATTTACAAGACATTGTTTATCGAAATGGGATCAAAGATGTGCGTGAACACAACATGATTCTATTCCATTTCCCAGGTTCGTATTAACAGAGGTTTTAACTCTCACAAATTATCAAATCATTAAGGAAAGAACGGTGGATGTCATCTATAAATCATCGTTATGAATCTGCGGAGCGTCTCCGTTGAAGCCCACGAGCCGACATGAAGACAAAAACAAACAGGCAAATTTATTCACGCACACACCTCTTTTGGCAGTAGATCAAGAGAAGAAAGCTTATGCTGGAGCCTGTGTGTGTGTGTGTGTGTGTCCATGTGTGTAATGTGTGTTTGTGTGTGGAGTAAAAAAGAACAGCTTCTTGGACAAATCCAGTCTAAATAATCATCCTGTCCTGCCTGTTCAGATACCAACACTGAGTCCCATGTGGCTTCATTACTGTTGCTGCTAATTAAGCAGCTCCAAATAAACACCATCCTCTGGCTTCATTAACGCAAACATAGCAGCATCATCATCACATGCTTCAACCGGGATAGATTTGTCCGCGATGACATGGATGAGGATCCGATACATCACAGGTTGTTTGTAGTCAAAAGTGCCAGATTTTCTTAAAGTCGAAAAAGGCGAGTTCAGTTTTCATTAGACACCAGATGAAGCCTTGAAGAAGAGGCGAAGGAAAGTCAAGATATTCTGGCAGTTTGTGTTGAAGCCACTATTTAATTATATCCATCCATCCATCCATCCATCCATCCATCCATCCATCCAACTATATATCCATCCATCCATCCATTCATCCATCTATCTATATATCCATTAATCCATCCATCTATCCATGATTCCATCCATCCATGCAAAGGTCCATCCATTCATTTGCCCATCAATCCATCCTATAATCTCTCTATCCATCTGTCCATCAATCAATTAATCCATCCATCCATGCACACATCATTCCATCCATCAATCTATCACATCATTCCATCCATCAATGAGTATACCCATCCATCAATCTATCCACGAGTGAGTCTATCCTTCAATTTTTTAATCAATTCGAAAATCTCTCTATTCATCCATCCATCCATCTATACAACAGTCCATCAATCAACTCACCCATCTATCCATCTATGCATCCTTCTATCCATCCATCCGGGCACAAGTCTATCTATCCATTTGTGCATCAATCCATCCATCCATATGCCAGTCCGTCAATTATTTCATCCATTCATCTATCCATGCCTATGTTTAACCATCCATCCATCCATCCATCCATCCATCCATCATCTATAAACGTGAGGACGATGATAAAGGCGATATAACGTCTTTAATTTTCTGTAATTCCATCTGGATCTTGTAAAGTCTTAAAGGGTTTCACGTACAGATAAACGGCTTCTAGTTGCCAGCTACATTCAGAGCCGGAAAATCATTTTAAAAATGATAAAGAACAACGTGTGGTGGTGAAATATATATATATATATATATATATATATATATATATTTTTTTAAGCTATGTGAAATGTTCTCCTTGGCATAGGTATTTGCTGTATAGTGCTTTTCCCTGGTATAATTATTGTTTACTCTGTTGTGGACTCAATCCATTTTTTTTAGGTAAAGACAAATCAGGTAGTTGGTGGATCCATGGAGCTGGTAGTGATTATCATATGCTATTGTTTGTAGCTAATCGGATCCAACCCAACATAAATACACAGTGAAGGGAAGTGATCGCGCGTCGTTTGTGGCATATTTAAAGACAGGATTACAGGATGGAAAACATACCTTATTCAATTTAACTTTATGAATGCTAATCCAAGCCCAAGCTAGCTATAACCAAAATGGATGAGATTATGAGATGTATTTATTGTGTCATTTCTTTGAGCCAAAATGTAATATTAATAGATGGATGAATATTTGATGGTTCTCCTTCCGACCAAATTGGTGCGAATAAGATTCCATTGCCTTCTCTCCATCCATCATCCGTGAGTCCATCCATCTATCAGTCCACCCATCAATCCATCCATCCATCCATCTATCAGTCCATCCATGAGTCCATCCATACATCAATCTTGTCTTCAGTCCCCCCATCTATCAGTCCACCCATCAATCCATCCATCCATCCATCCATCAGTCCATCCATGAGTCCATCCATACATCAATCTTGTCTTCAGTCCCCCCATCTATCAGTCCACCCATCAATCCATCCATCCATCCATCCATCCATCAGTCCATCCATATATCAGTCCATCCATGAGTCCATCCATACATCCATCTTGCCATGAGTCCACCCATCTATCAGTCCACCCATCATCCATCTATCAGTCCACCCATCAATCAATCCATCCATATATCAGTCCATCCATGAGTCCATCCATACATACATCTTGTCATGAGTCCACCCATCTATCAGTCCACCCATCAATCCATCCATCTATCAGTCCAGCCACCAACCCATCCATCCATCCATCCATCCACCTGTCCAGCCAACTATCAGTCCATCCATGAGTTCATCAGTCCATAAATCCATCCATCTATCAGTCAATCCATCTATCTGGATGGATGGACTATCAAACTATCAGTCCATCTATCCATCCATAAATTCATCCATCTTTCATCACCACCCATCAATCCATCCTTCTGTCCCTCCATCCATCCATCCATCATCTCTAAAAGTCTATAATAAACACTCTGAATGCAGATAAAAAACATTTTGCGATGACAGAACATCCCAAATAAAATAAAAGCTTCTAAAATGGTTAACTTCAGGATTGATTATACTGGAACTTTACCTGCAGTTAAATTCATTAAATGAAATGCATTCGGTATATTTATTATCACATCCTTATTGAGTACACGATTAAAACGTCGTGCAACAGTTATGAGTTGAAATATAGCTCCTTCCTCCGCTTCCGTTTATGGGAAATATTTGGCAATTTTTCAACGATCTCCTGTTTTTATTTAGCAAACAATAAATGACGAGTCGATCCCCAGATTAAGTCTTGTATAGCAATTCCGCTCGTTTAATCGGCTTTTCATAGCTTTGGTCTGTTGTCTCGTGAATACTGAATCAAACTGGTGAGTAAAGCTGTTCGGTGTGCAATTTGTTAGCTTTATGACCACTTACTTGCCGCCGAGATAATGCAAAAGACCCACTAAATCAACCGTCTCCACTGCATCGGGGAGTAAACTAAACACTGACGCTGTTCATCACCAGACAGCCGGCGCCAAAAAAATCTGCTTTAATTAATTCGAGTCGGCTGTGTAATTACAAAAAAAGAGCTGAGTTCGGACGAATCCTCCCGATCGGGGCCGAATCACTTCTGAATTGTTTGTTGCAAAATACCCCGGTGAAAAATTGCTGTTATTGTGGTGTAAGCGTGTGTCGTAATGAGCAGCAGATAGATCATTATTGTATGCTAAAATCTCAGTTAATGTATTCCTGCATTATGACTGGAGAGTTCAATTGAGAGAAGAGAAGCCTTTGATTATGTTGCTGTTCGAAACTGGAACACAATGTAAACAACGGCGGCTTCGACTCGTTCCTTTTTCCCCTTTCATCAAAAAAAAACTGATGCTCGATTTGCATCCGGAGATGTTTCCATAAGACTTCAGTTTGTACAATTGCGGTTCATAATGTCAGAGGAGCTGCAGTGAGAAAGCTGTGATAAAAAAAAAAAATGCCATCATGACTGTGATTCCTCAGGACGCCTCACCCCTTTGCCTCCTGCTGCCCTTCAAGTCTCAATCCCTGCACCTCACAGTTTGCCCTTGAGCTCCCTCTAAGGTCAAACTGGTGTACTGCCATCGCTGGCTTTGCTGCAGATGTTTCTGCAAAAAAAAAACTGTGGATTCTTTCGAGTAAAAAAACGTCATTTTTAAATTTAAATATCACTAGACGTATCCAATTTTTTTTACCCGTATTTCACGACAAACAAATTTGCTTTTGTTGTTAATGAGTGTCGATTACTTCGGTGACAAGTTGATCCGTATGTTCTCTCGGTGGGTTTGTACCGCAGCTCTTGAGCAGACGTTCAATAATGAGGGATGTTTTCACGCCTCGCCATTATCACTTATGTATATAGACTTCACACTCACACACTCCCTTATGTATAACAGAATGTAACATAGGATTTATATTTTTACTGTGTCCGCCTAACTTTTTTTTAATGGGACTTTATGATAAAAACCGTATTAATAAATCATTAAGAGTTTGTGTAGCAGTCATTTTCACTAGTTAACTGGTTTATATCTTGAATAAACTTGACTGAAACTAGTCTTGTGACGAGAAGAGTTGCAGGCTACTGTTGATATTATAATATACAGTATATATAATAACGATAAAGTGTTATTTTCAGACACTATTACTCAATAGAGTGTGTTCCTCTAACAAATGCATCATGGAGCAGTAAGGGCCCGGGGACCAGGGGTTGGGGACAACTGACCATCAGTTTTAAACTCGAGGCCTGAGGGCCGAATTCAGTACATACAAGTTCCGTTATAGAGCTCAAAATGTGGAAGAACCGAAAGGATAACTATGAAATATATATTTTCATAACATGAATCATCAACATTTTGACAGTTTCAATTCTAATAAATTCTATTAACTTATCATTTATTTCATGATTTTATTCTGTAATGTCACCAACAAAAAAAAAAAAAAACACTGACAATAATGGTCTCTGTTTTTATTATATTTGATTATTGTGTTTCGCTCTCTTCAGTCACTAAAGAAAAAGTAATGCTTAAAAGAAATGCTGCTTCAATACAAAAAAAGGTAGAAATTTAAGCATTTTTGGGGGTTTTTTATAGAAAAAAAACCCAGAAGCATTTTTGTAGTAATGAAAGCAGGAGGTTTGATTTTTGGGTGTGCAAGGGTAAGTAAACAAAAGCAAAAGTTGAAATAGTTTGTATGTCCAACAAACATTTCTCTATTTTGTGAAGCTGAAGATAAACATAAAAATGTAAAATATTGATCCAAAATCTCTACCCAGTGAAAAAAATAACTAAAGATTTCAAAACTTCCATTAAAAAAAGCGGTGTATCAACACACTAACTAGATTGATAAGCCTTTGAGATCCTTAAATCATCTCAGATACGCGTGACTGGAGAATCTCCTCTAATTCTCTCAGCCGAACTCCCACATTTGCCCTTTAAACCTCCCGAATTAAGCCAAACTATTTAAGATGACATTAAAGTCTGTCGGGAGAAAATCATTACACCGTTGAGCCGCTGTGACTGTAGCCTTTTACGTGATGTAATTGTCCTTCGCTTTCATCATTTTCTTTCTTTATTCTGAGAGATACCCGTGATGAGAAGGTCAATAAATCCAACAGATTATTGCTTTGACACCCAAACTGTCTGGCGACACAGAGATAAGTTGTTGACATGTGTTCCAAAAAATTTGACTCAATTAAGCCACTATATACCGTGAGTCGACTGTTTTGCGTTTAATACTCGAATGACCGCCAAAAACCCGGTTCATCACATTTTTTCATCGGGAAAAATAATAATCCTGATTAGCAGCAGACACCGTTTTTGTCCCCCAAAGTGCTGTAAAGGGTACTTTTGCAATATGTGTTTGTCCCCATCCAATAAAGAGCAAACTGCTGAATCAGACGCCAGAGCAGCACCGTTATTGACTAGTGGCCCCGATGTAAATGAGCAGGTGCGACGAATAACCTTGTTGGACAAAAACACAACATCTTTTAAAAGGACCTGATAAGTTCTTAGGGAATTGACTCTGAAGGATTGAAGCCCTTCAGTCGTGTTAGAGATTTACTTTTGAGTGGTGTTGGATTTATGAATATAGATGGATCGTCTGTGTTCGTCTTCTTATCTGAGGTTAGGTCACCGGGGGCAACTAAAAAAAAAGCATTGATCTGCAATACAGATCCTTCACTTGAGAACAAGATCTCAAGTTACATTAACTTACCTGAATAGTTTCAAAAAAACATTATAATCATTATATAATTTAGGTCCAAAAATCTGTTTTTATGTATTTTAAAGTTTACATTCAAGTAAAACATTATATGATACGTGGGGTAGAAGATTTTCTGAACATTTTAAATACTTATTAAAATCCCCTCCACCCCAACTGATACATTTTTTTTATAGTGTTTCCAAACTTTTTCTAACTCTAGGGCCACTTTTACATCTTTAAAATGTTCTCATCCCACCTATGATGCCATAAAGTGTGACATGACAAGACATGAATCCATCATTTGAAATACAAAATGACATTAAAACACACTCACACACAAGTTGTACTAGTTTGGAAATGATTTTCAGGTCAGATTTGTAGAAATGAAAACTAGGGGTGTGTATTGACAAGAATAAGGGGATATGATACGTATCACGATACAGAGGCATTGATACGATATATTGTGATACTGTAGGAACAAGTATACATTTTAAGTATTGTATATTTTAGTACTTGACTCTGGTGTTGCATAATTTACCGACCACATGACTCTTGACACAGTCGTAACTGCTTTCATTTGTTTTGAAAACAAAATATGTCCAAACATCATCTTTAAAAGCTGCTGGAGTCACTGTATCCTCTCGTCCTCAGTCATCACCAGGATCACACAGGATTTCAGTCTTGCTTTAGGACTTAATGACTGCTGCCATCTAGCGGCCGGAAGTTTAATTGAAAAACAAAAATGAAGAAGGAAAATTTAGAAAAAAGAAAATATTAAAAGATCGGGTAGGATTTTTTTCCCCCGAAAAACTTTTTTTGTGATTCAATTATCAGCAGGTTTCTAACCGTGTAATTAAAAATATATATATTCTCATCCCACCTCTGACGCTAAATTGTAAATAAATATAATATATAAAAATATTGTATTTTACACAAAAATGATCAAAGGTGGTGAGCATTTTTCAAGTAAATTGTAAACAAAATACAATTTATTTTTTTCCCACAAAAATTTACAAAAGTGGTGACCATCTTTCAGTATAATCATAAATAAAAAAGTTGCGATATTTTATTTTAAACAAAAATTAAGGAAAGCGGTGACCATTTTTCAAGTAAATTGTAAATAAAAAATTTTAAAATATTGTATTTTACACAAAAATGAACAAAAGCGGTGACCATTTTTCAACTAAATTGTAAAAAAAAATAGTGACAATATTGTAATTTACACATAAATTAACAAAAGCGGTGACAATTTTTCAATATAATCATAAATAAAAAAGTTGCAATATTTTATTTTAAACAAAAAATTAAGGAAAGCGGTGATAATTTTTCAAGTAAATTGTAAATAAAAAAGTTAAAAAATTGTATTTTACACAAAAATGAACAAAAGCGGTGACAATTTTTCAAGTAAATTGTAAAAAAAAAGTTACAATATTTTAAACTTTGCTGAATTTTAAACCACAAAAGAACCATGTTAAAAATATTATTTAACATAATAGAATTTAAATTTTAAAGTACGTCACGTTATCTATTTTAGAGAAAAACTACAAAGGTGTAAAGATTAAATCATATTAAGATACTACAACTGGAAATATTTCATTCACTGATGGATTCTGAGTAAACGTCAGGATCACACGACCTGAAGTTGATTGAGTCTCTCTGCCCTCCGATTTGACTCATTTACGACTGACGCCCTTATGATCGCTACACAAACCGACCCACCTATTGTGTTTAAAACGACAACTCCTTAAACACTGCTTTTAAATCACCGGGACAAATCACCAGATCAGAGCGTCAAGGTCCTCCAATCATAACCTGGTTATCGTAGCGTTTAAGTGTCAGGAGTTAAAGGCCTGTGGAAGAGGAGCTGCAGGACATCGTATTTCTCTTGCAGGAAAAAAAAAAAAAAAAGGGTTGAGATAAGAGCCCTGGTAACACGAGATGCACATCTATGGAGAGGTTTGTCATGAGAGGATGCTGCTCCGCTCACGGACCATTGATCCGGGCCCGGGGTCGAGCTCGATACGCTGCCGCAGATGTACATCAGTGGGAAGTATTGTTTATTCCGCCATCCGTTTTCCCCCCTTTTCTAATTCCAGTCATCCAGCGGGCAGTCCATTCCTCCCTCTCTCCCTCTCTCTCTCTCTCTCTCTCTTTCACTGAGAGATGGATAGACAGAGTGTGCCGGAGTCCTTGGCTGAACCGTGAAAGTGCTGATGTGGCGCCGACGCCTCCATCCGTCTCCCCCCCATGATGCACTTCTTCTTCCTCACGCAGGTATGATGCCGGAAACATTTCCCACAATAATCCCAAGTTTGAATAAAAAAAAAAAAATTGGAGTCGTCGACGCTATGATCGGCGTCGACAGACTCACACACTCGTGCGACTACACACTACGCCGTAACGCGCAACATCACTCAGCTGACCTGAGTGATGTCGGAGTGTGTGTTTCTCTGCTGCCGGTGTTAAAGTGAGTCATCTATCCTTCCACGGCTTCATTACAACCTGCAAGGGCAAACACAATCTCTCGCTGCCTCTCCAGATGGACGGAGAGAAGGAGGGGAAAAAAAAAAAGAAAAAAAAAAGAAAAGGAGATATACAGTAGGCAGAAGGCTCTCTATCTCTCCTCCACTCTCTTTTCATCTCTATATTTATCTTCTTTCTCTCCATCTATCACCTCGTATCTGGGCTTCCGATCGCACAATCTTCCTCTTCCACCTTGTCGAGAGCGAGTCGCAGCAGCAGTGGCTGACGCTAAATGTCAGATTCGAAAACCCGCCGAAGGATTGCGGAACGAAGGATGTTTCACTTCCTACCAACAAGTGAGGCCTTATCGGTTCAACGCCGGGGCTTCCATGTTATCACTTCTGTTGGAAGGAGAATCTCTGTGGCATTTTGGAAAACTGTGTCCATTTCACAAAAAAATATATATATATTTTAAATCATACATACATGTTTACAATGGGATTGTTCTTTAAAGTTGACTGTGTCCTCTCGTCCTCAGTTGTCACTGGGATCTCCCACGATTTCAGTGTTACTTACGTAATGAATGCTGCCATCTAGAGGCCGGAAGATTAATTGCAACACGATAATGAACAAAGTTTGGTACATTTTTTTAAGTTAAATGTTTATAAAAAGAGTAAAAAAAATTATTTTAACTAATTAATATCTAAAAGTATCGTTAAAACAAGCAAAAAGAAACCGCAGTATTTAAGTGTATCATTACAAACCTAATGAGAACCAATTAAAAGTAGGTCACAATATCTATCATAGAGAAAAACTGTATTTGATTTATTATTAAATCATAGTACATGTTTACAATGGGATTGTTCTTTAAAGTTGACTGTGTCCTCTCGTCCTCAGTTGTCACTGGGATCTCCCACGATTTCATTGTTACTTACGTAAGTAAGTAAGTAATTTTTATTTATATAGTGCTTTTCCAGACCAGGGTCACAAAGCGCTAAAACAATCAAAACATTACTCAATAAAGTATATATTTTAAAGATCAAGATAAAACTGATAACACAACAGGAGTTCCAGAAAATCAAGGAAAAGCCTGAACAAACGTAATGAATGCTGCCACCTAGAGGCCGGAAGATTAATTGCAACACGATAATGAACAAAGTTTGGTACATTTTTTCAAGTTAAATGTTTATAAAAAGAATTAAATATTTTATTTTAACTAATTAAAATCTAAAAGTATCGTTAAAACAAGCAAAGAGAAACCGCAGTATTTAAGTGTATCATTACAAACCTAATGAGAACCAATTAAAAGTAGGTCACAATATCTATCATATAGAAAAACTGTATTTAATTTATTATTAAATCATGATACATGTTTACAATGGGATTGTTCTTTAAAGTTGACTGTGTCCTCTCGTCCTCAGTTGTCACTGGGATCTCCCAGGATTTCAGTGTTACTTACGTAATGAATGCTGCCATCTAGAGGCCGGAAGATTAATTGCAACACGAAAATGAAAAAAGTTTGGTTATCTTTTTCAAGTTAAATGTTTATAAAAGTGTCAAATATTTTTATTTTAACTAATTATAGTCTAAAAGTATCGTAAAAAACAAACAAAAATAAATCGCAGTATTTAGGTGTATCATTTCAAACCTAAGGAGAACGAATTAAAAGTAGGTCACAATATCTATCATAAAGAAAAACTGTATTTAATTTATTATTAAATCATAATACATGTTTACAATGGGATTGTTCTTTAAAGTTGACTGTGTCCTCTCGTCCTCAGTCGTCACTGGGATCTCCCAGGATTTCATTGTTACTTACGTAATGAATGCTGCCATCTAGAGGCCGGAAGTTTAATTGCAACGCGGAAATGTCGGTTAATTTTTTCAAGTTAAATGTTTATAAAAGAGTCAAATGTCATTTTAACTAATGAAAATGTAAAAGTATCGTAAAAACAAACAAAAATAAATCAAAGTATTTTAATAATTACAAACCTAATGAGAACCAATTAAAAGTAGGTAACAATATCTATCATGAAGAAAAGCTGTATTAAATGTATTATTAAATCATAATACATGTTTACATTTATTCATTAAAATTGACTGTATTCTCTCGTCCTCAGTCGTCACTGGGATCTCCCACGATTTCATTGTTACTTACGTAATGAATGTTGCCATCTAGAGGCCGGAAGTTTAATTGCAACACGAAAATGAACAAAGTTTGGTTAATTTTTTCAAGTTAAATGTTTAAAAAAGAGTAAAATATTTTATTTTAACTAATAAAAATTTAAAAGTATCGTATAAACAAACCGCAGTATTTAAGTATATCTTGCAAACCTAATGAGAACCAATTAAAAGTAGGTCACAATATCTATCATAAAGAAAAACTGTATTTGATTTATTATTAAATCATAATACATGTTTACAATGGGATTATTCATTAAAATGGACGGTATCCTCTCATCCTTAGTCATCGCTTGGATCTTTCAGGATTTCATTGTTCCTTCAGCTGCGGAGGATGTAATGATTGCTGCCATCTAGAGGTCAGAAGTTTAATTGCAACACAAATATAAACAAACTCGCTAATATTTTAAGGTTAATTGTTTATAAAAGATTAATATATTTTATTTTAACACATAATATATAAACCATAAAGATGATACAAAAACACAATTCAAAAACTTGGTTAATATTTTCTTTAGTAGATTGTTTAATAAAATGTTTTATTAGTAATATTTTAACTAATGCTTTGTTGAAATATAAATCCGAGATCCCGAGAAAAGAAAATTGTGTCAACATTTTTTTAAAATGATTATTCATTTAAGTTTTTCTAATACATAATACATTCAAATTTTTTTTTTAAACACCAAAATATTCATTTTTTAAATCACAGTTTTATCTTCTATAGTATTTATATAATATCGGGATTTTCCATCTGCTGTCGTGCTTCACGGTAAAAGGGGGGGCAGATACCCCTTGTGAAAATATAAATACATAGATGTTGATTAAGTTTAAACTAAATATTTTACATAATAAATAAGAAATATTTATTTAATTTCAGCATCTTTTCTAAAAAATCCAAAAACGTTCAATTTCAATTAAAGTTAGAAATATGTTTTTCACACCAAGTAAGTGATATTTTAAGAAATAAATAACCTTTAAAGAATGTCCAATTTCAATTAAACTCTTACGATAATTAACACATATGAAATTAATTAATTTCCATAATTTTGAGTCCTTTCAGGGATTTTAAGGTCCATAATCCGCCTAAATTTACTCTTCAAGTTTTATTTGGTATATTATTAGTGACGATCTCAACAAGAACAGCAATATCAACAAAATATTTTGAGAAGAGAAAATGAAAAGTTTGAATAACTTAAACAATAAAAATTTAAATTTGTATCATTTCAATGTACAAAGCCATATTTTTATATATATGTATATAAAAAAAAATAATTAGATGAATAAATAGTTGACATTTCTTGATGTCAATGTTTGTATTTAATTAAAATTAAGTTTAAACATTTCTTGCACTTATTTAAAACATATTCTGTAAAATAAATCCAACTGCAGAATCATTGGTGTGAATAAAGTCGATTCTAAGAAGGAAAAAGTGCTGATTCATGTCGTGAGAGAGAGAAGGAAATAGAAGGACAAGCGAAGAAACTGTTCCTAACTTGAGCGAGGAGCCTGGAAACAGAGCACTTGTGGAGAAGCTGGAGTTTTTAAAGGGCTTGCAGAAAGCATGAATAATGGATCGCTAAAACCTCTTATTCTCTCCTTTTTATATGGCTGGATGTTATCAAAAATAACTTGACCCATGGAGTACTGCGAGGCTGGCACGCTACAGTATTCTATAGCACACTCAAGCACACTTGCATTGTCCTCGTCTTTGCATAAATTAACTCTTGAATATACACAATATATATCGACTCAGGTTCACTGCAATTTACTAGAAATCTGTCTCTGCAACAAGACATGAGGTCGGTTTGTATAAAGAACAAGAACGACAGACATAAAAGAAAAAATATCAGAAATGGTTATGGGAAAATTTTGAATTAATGAATAAATAATTTTAATTTTGAACCTGTATAAAATATGTAACTATTTACCAAAAATAAATAAATAATAATAAAGCAAAAAATAAATATATACAGTATATATAAAATAGATATAGAATTATATAGAATTACATTAAAATATTGCCAAATATTGCTACAGATATATAAACACCCATAATAATACATAAGATGTATACACTACATACATATCTATGATAACATATAATTAGTTAAGTAAAATTATACTTCAAACATATCCTTATATATAAAATATATACTGTACATATATAAAGATCTTTATAAATAAATATAAATATTGTATGGATCTTTTTGACCATTTTGAAATTAATGAATTAACCAATATAATGCACCACTTTATTGATCTAAATAAGGTTTATTTGTTTTACTTATAACAAAAGAAAATGAAAAAGGAATACAATATATATATATATATAAATAAATATTTATTTCGTTTTTTTAAGTGGAAAAATCTTGCCAGCATCTCGATTAAAGACTAATTTATATTTTCAAACAACAAAAGCAGTTATTGTTCTCCATCTTGTTTACACAAACAACTTATTTTGTATTAGTAGTATTAGGTGTGTGTTGGCGAGAATACAGATATATTGCGATACTGTAGGAACCCCGCTTTACATTTACGTTTACAAACAATTAATTGTAAACAGAAAAAATGTTTTTAAGATTTTCCCAAAACACTAGTAAAAAAGACGTACATATTCAGGATGAATTATCTGTTTATATATATATATATATATATATATATATATATATATAAATATATTTCTCAAGATAGATGTGTTTCCCTTTTTTGTTGGTGTCAATTAAAAAAGATAATTCATCCTGAGTGAGTGAGTGTTTTGGGAAAATCGAAACACTTAAAAAAATAAAAAAATAAAAAATCGCTTGAATTATCCCATACATTTATATTTTGGTTCAGTAATCGTTTCAGCTTCAATGTTCTTATATATATATATATATCAAGATATCTGCGTTTTGTTGGTGTCAATAAAAACAGATCATTCATCCTGAATATAAACCCTTTTTTTTTTTGTAATGAGGTTTTGGGAAAATCTAAACATGAAAATCGCTTGAATCCACAACAAAAATGATCCCATACATTTATATTTTATTCCAGTAATTGTTTCAGCTTCAATGTTCTTATATATATATATATATATATATATATATATCTATACATCTCAAGATATCTGCGTTTCCCTGTTTTGTTGGTGTCAATAAAAACAGATATTTCATCCTGAATATATACGTCTTTTTTATGAGTGTTTTGGGAAAATCTAAATGTGAAAATCGCTTAAATCGACAACAAAAATGACCCCATAGATTTATATTTTGTTCCAGTAATTGTTTCAGCTTCAATGTTCTTATATATATATATATATATGTCAAGATTTCTGTTTTGTTGGTGTCAATAAAAACAGATAATTCATCCTGAATATATACCTCTTTTTTGATAGTGTTTTGGGAAAATCTAAATGTGAAAATCGCTTAAATCGACAACAAAAATGACCCCATAGATTTATATTTTGTTCCAGTAATTGTTTCAGCTTCAATGTTCTTATATATATATATATATATATATGTCAAGATTTCTGTTTTGTTGGTGTCAATAAAAACAGATAATTCATCCTGAATATATACCTCTTTTTTGATAGTGTTTTGGGAAAATCTAAATGTGAAAATCGCTTGAATGGACAACAAAAATGGCCCCATACATTTATATTTTGTTCCAGTAATTGTTTCATCTTCAACGTTCTTATATATATATACATATACAGTATATCAATATCTCTGCGTTTCCCAGTTAGGTCGGTGTTAATATAACAGATAATTCGTCCTGAATATGTACGTCTTTTTTAATAGTGTTTTGGGAAAATCTAAACGTGAAAATCGCTTGAATCCACAACAAAAATGATCCCATACATTTATATTTTATTCCAGTAATTGTTTCAGCTTCAATGTTCTTATATATATATATATCTATACATCTCAAGATATCTGCGTTTCCCTGTTTTGTTGGTGTCAATAAAAACAGATAATTCATCCTGAATATATACGTCTTTTTTATGAGTGTTTTGGGAAAATCTAAATGTGAAAATCGCTTAAATCGACAACAAAAATGACCCCATAGATTTATATTTTGTTCCAGTAATTGTTTCAGCTTCAATGTTCTTATATATATATATATATATGTCAAGATTTCTGTTTTGTTGGTGTCAATAAAAACAGATAATTCATCCTGAATATATACCTCTTTTTTGATAGTGTTTTGGGAAAATCTAAATGTGAAAATCGCTTAAATCGACAACAAAAATGATCCCATACATTTATATTTTGTTACAGTAATTGTTTCATCTTCAACGTTCTTATATATATATATATATATGTCAAGATTTCTGTTTTGTTGGTGTCAATAAAAACAGATAATTCATCCTGAATATATACCTCTTTTTTGATAGTGTTTTGGGAAAATCTAAATGTGAAAATCGCTTGAATGGACAACAAAAATGGCCCCATACATTTATATTTTGTTCCAGTAATTGTTTCATCTTCAACGTTCTTATATATATATATATATATATATACATATATATATATATATATATCAATATCTCTGCGTTTCCCAGTTATGTCGGTGTTAATATAACAGATAATTCGTCCTGAATATGTACGTCTTTTTTAATAGTGTTTTGGGAAAATCTAAACGTGAAAATCACTTGAACTGTCAACAAAAATGATCCCACACATATAAAAAAAAATTCCATTTGAACTATTGAAATAGTTTTCGGAGTAACAGTGATGATGGGTAAGATGTGTATCACACACACGTAATACTAGCGAGGTCAGCAGACTGAAAACATCAACAAGACAAACGGACGAATCTGCCGAACCAGCGAGAACAGCAACAAAGTTGAGTACAAGAGGATGCAGGAGAGGATGTGGGAGCTGATTGAACGGAGCCACGGTTGGATTTTGCTCCGAAGAGATTATGTGGGAAGAAGAAAACTAGGAAATGTGAGTAATGATTCGGGGGGAAACAAGTCAAAGACACAAGTGTGCACGAGTGGGAGTGAGCCAGGTGTTTACGATCAATCATTAGAGCCGTTTATGAAACGCCGGCGTCCGTCAAACGCTTCCACCGATCAGGCCTCTCATCAC